>NC_081569.1:63056233-63063135 GCF_022355385.1 Mustela nigripes | reverse complement strand
GGCGGCGGAGGCGGCGGAGGCGGCGGAGGCGGCGGAGGCGGCGGAGGCGGCGGAGGCGGCGGAGCGACGCGCGCGCGGGCGACAGCGGGGCGTAGAATGCGATCGCGGCGCGGGAGTTGGGCGGGCGGGTGAGATCGAGCGTACAGTACTCCGTGGCATGGAGGTAGTGGTCCTGAAGGTAATGGGGCGGGAAGAGAGGAAGCGGTCAGGAGGAGGGCTGCCCCAGCCTGGGCTCCGTGGAGGAAACTAAGTGCGAGGAAGTTAGAAGGTCGTCCCCTTGCCTGGCGCTCGGTCCTCGCCTGTCTTCGCCAGCCCTCCCCTGCCAATCCCAGCCTCGCCCCGACCGGTCGGGTGCACCCTCCCTCTGTTCTTTTTGGTCGCCGCCCGGGGCTGTTGGCGGATACCAAGGAGACCCCTCAGCTTTCCAAGCTGCGCTCTGAAGCGGGCTGTGGACGCCAGGGCCGCCAGTGGGGGCGGTGGGCCGGCAGCCCGGACCCTCGGAGGGGGCGTCGCGCTCTGGCGGAGGGAAGCTCCCTCTGGAAGCTAGCGTGGGCCCGGCGCCCGGGAAGGAGCGAGTGGACAGGGCCGCATTCTTGGCCGTCTTCCTAGCCAGGGTGCTCGAATTCAGCTCCTGGCACGTTTGCCTCGAGTTAGTCACGAAGGGATCGAAGAGAGCCTCAGAACTCGAGGATTTTCCCTTCCCGTGAGCCCCTTGAGGCCAGTACATGATTCTTTCGCAGAATAATTTCGGAACTCAGTCTGCGGTAGGCCTAGTCTCTAGCCTTGTCCTCAAGGAGCGCACAGTCAAGTAGCAAAGATAGACATGTAAACAAAATTTCGACATAGTGTGATGACTGCAACAAAAAGAAGCATTATGAGGTTAAATGTAAAAAGGTAACTTTAACGGCGGGGGAGGGGGCGTGGGGGACCGGAATGCATGAAAAGTTTCCTGGTTTAAGTGCTTCGGTACCTGGAGTTTGAAAGACCACGTGAGATTTGTTCAAGTGCATTTCCTGTGGAGAGAAGGCTTATGGTCCCAGATCTGATGGGCACAATCGGAGATAAACTGAATAGGTAAACTGATTATAACAAAGGGTTTAAGATGGGCTAAACTGCTCTCTTTCCTTTGGGGTCACTGGGCTTCACTGCAGGGTATTAAGAGGGGAGCAACTTCAGATGTTTTTATTTTGCTTTAGTTGTTAATTTGTTTTTGAATATGTAATACATGTATTTGGTATAAAATTCAAGTTATAAAAGAATACATACAATGATCAGCCATTCAGTTCTTTCTAGAAGCAACAGTTCTGTTTCTTGTGTATCCTTTCAGGGAGTCTACAAATACACTTTTTTTTTTTTTTAAGTTTATTTATTTATTTATGTACTTAAGCACTGTCTACACCCATGGTGGGGCTGGAACTCAGGACAGGGGAACTCAGAAGAGTCACAAGCTCTTCTGACTGAACCAGCCCGCTGCTCCTACAAAAACATCTTTTTTTTTTTTTTTAATTTTTATTTATTTATTTATTTGATTTATTTGACAGACAGAGATCACAAGCAGGCAGAGAGAGGAGAAAGCAGGCTTCCTGCTGAGCAGAGAGCCCGATGCGGGGCTCGATCCCAGGACCCTGGGATCACAACCTGAGCTGAAAGCAGAGGCTTTAACCCACTGAGCCACCCAGGCGCCCCCAAAAACGTCTTTTATAAACATGGTCTTTCAAGAGACTTTCTACAGCTTAGTTACTCATAGTTTTTCTTGATCTACAGCAGTACTTGGGGAGCTTGTTGGAAATGCAGAATCTCAGGCCCCATCCCAAACCTACTGAATCAGAATCTGCCCATTAAAGTGTGAGAGGCAATGATACAGTCATCCATTATAAAGATAGATGAAAGGGTGGGATGCAAGATCCCTAGGACACAGTCTATCTTTATTCACATTTGTATCTCCAGCATTTGGCACTGTATCTAATACCATAAAGCAAATGTTTTATGAATTAATTAAAGGAGAACACAAGCCTAAAGTAAAGTAAAGCAATGGTAACAGAGGAAAGGACTAATTGAGAAATATTTAAGGGTCAAAACAATTCGTTGACCGTGATGGTTAATTTTATGCATTAGCTTGGCTAGGCCATGATAACCAGTTTTTGGTCAAACACTAGTTGTTGTTAATATCCTTGTTGTAAAAGATTAACATTTAAATCAGTAAGCTCTGAGGTAAAGCATATTATCCTCCAAAATTTGGATGGGTCTTATCCAATCAGGTAAAGGACTTAAAAATACCACACCGAGGAAAAAGAAATTCGGCCTCCAGTCTGCCTTTGGACTCTGCAGCAGCAGCTCTTGTGTGGGTCTCCATCCTAATGGCCAGCTCTGCAGATTTCAGAATTGCCAGTTTCTATAATCTGTGAATCTGTTCCTTAAATCAGTCACTCTCCCTCCCTCCCTCTCTACACATTCACACACGCACACGCGCGTGTGCGTGCACTCCCGCATCTCACGCTATTGGTTTTGTTTCTCTGGATAACCCCAACTAGTACAGTGACTGATTGGATGTGGAGGGGAAGGGGATGGCAGAAGTAGAGGATGGTGCTTTTGGAGATTGAATGAGTGGTGATGACACCAATCTATGGGTGCTGAAATAAAAAACATGAGAGCTATCCTTGCTTCCTCTTACCCCCTAAATTCAGTCACCAAGTTCTGTGATTTATTTTCGCTATTAATCTTGAATCCATTTACCCCCATATCTCTTGCTACCACCTTCATCAAAGCTTTCTCTAGACTTTTCTATGATGACCTTCACAATTGGTTTTCCTTCTCCCTGGCTTGCCCCTCCACAGTCCATTCACTACACACCAGGCAGTTTGCTTATTTAAACATTTAAATCAGATCGTAACACCTATTTCTTGAGACTGTTGAGAACTATTCAGTGGCCTGTTATTTTTAAATTCCAGCTCCTTACTATAGCATACAAGGTCCTGTATGTTTTGACCCCTACCTCCCATCAGTCCCCTATGTCATTTTCTCTCATTAACTTCATTGCTACTAGCTGTCTAAGACTACTAAGCCCTTTCCTATTTTTGGACTTTGTACTTGCTATTCTTCCTGCCTACGATGTTCTTTCCACACATCTTTGCATGGTGTTTTTCTTTCAAATCAAAGTTCATATGTTACCTTTGCAGAAAGCTCTTTCCCCGACTTCCCTCCTGCAAGAGGCCTCCGCCAGTTACTCTATCTCATCACTCTGTTTTTGTCATAACATTTATCACAATCTCTAATGACCCTGTTTACATATTTAATGTCTCTCACAATCTCTAATGACCCTGTTTACATATTTAATGTCTCTTTGGAGTAAGGGACTTTGTGTTCTTTACTACTGTATTCCTATTACCTGGCATATAGTAAATGGTCAATAAACGTTTTTGAAAATGACTAATGGTGCCTCATCATAATAAGGACTAAGGATAAATTAACTTATGATCTTCTGATCTTGACATTCTTGTGGGATGTCCAAATAGACGTGTCTAGTATATATTTGGAACCACAGAGGCCGGGGCTATGGATAGAGGACCAAGAGTCATCTGATTACGGTGGTTGATGAAATCCTGTGACTAGAGGCTATCTGATAATAGGACAGAATGAGAATAATCTTTGAAAGACATCAACATTTAAGGAGCAGCCAGAGAAAATGGGTATAGAAAGCATACTAAGTTTAAAAAAAAAAAAAAAAAAAAGTATCCTTCCAGTTCTGTTGTTTTGTTTGTAAAAAATTTAATTTTAAAACATTGTGGAATGTGTTGGGGTGCCTGGGTGGCTCAGTGGGTTAAAGCCTCTGCCTTCAGCTCAGGTGATGATTCCAGGGTCCTGGGATCAAGCCCTGCATCAGGCTCTCTGCTTGGCGGGGAGCCTGCTTCCTCTCTCTGCCTGCCTCTCTGCCTACTTGTGATCTCTGTCTTTCAAATAAATAAATAAAATATTTTTTAAAAAAAATTGTGGAATGTGGTATATTTGAAATTTCACTTTTTGACATCAGGAGACCTGGGTTTTAGTCATTCAAATATCAGATTATATTGAATTGAACATTGAACACTAATGGTGAAGACTGGAGAAAGTGCACAATGATTCCTTATTTTCTGGAAATTGTCCTAGTACACAAGAGTAGGTAGGCTCCCAAAAGCTGTGTTTGCTTTCTTACCATAGCTGATTTAAGAAGGGCATAGCTGGTTTGGGAAGGTCAAAAGCAAATTGACTGTGAAGCTAATGAAGCTTTAGCTTCAGAGCCCCTAGTTACATGGACCGCTTCCACTCTTCAAAGAAAGCCTTCCAAACTGTATATGCTTCAAACTCTGTAAAATCTGGAATTGCCTCTAGGTGGGATGTAAGTAACTCAGTGGAACTATCAGTTCTTTTTAGGTAGTCTCCAAAGGTGGCCTTCCAATGAATAGTACTCATGCCCTTATGCAATCTCTTCCCCTTGAGTCTGGGCTAGCCCTGTGATTCATTTTTAACCAGTAGAATAGGGCAGATGTGACATGGGATGCTAGGCCATAACAAGCCTCATAGCTTCCACCTGCACCTTTTGGAATGCTCACTGTGGAGGAAGCCAGCAGCCATGTAGGAAGTTTTACTACTCTAAGACTACCATGTTGTTTCAAACTAACTAGATGGAGAGGCTGTTTATGGAAAGAACCAGACATGGGAGTGAAAAAGCCATCTTGTGTATCCAGCCTGGTTGAGCTCTCATATGATTCCATCCCAAACACTTGAATGCAACTGCAGAAGACCAAAAAGCAAGAGTTGCTCAACTGAGCCCCATCACCCTACAGATGAGTGAGGGAGAAGTTATCTTAATTAAGCCTCTTAACTTTTGAATCGTATGCAGTGATAACAGAAGGATTCTCTTTCCCAGGACTTTAGAATTTGGTGACTGATGACAGCACCCTGAAGGGAAGACCAAAACTCCTGATGAAGTGATGATTTTCCAGGCCACCTTACTTCCTTCTGCCTACACTTGAGGTCCAGGTGTCCAGCTCCTCTTTAAATGTCATGAGGTACCCCAGCATCTTTCATTCTTGGCCTCAGCAAAAAATTTTAACAAAGTCCAAACTTTGAAGTGTGAGCTCATTCATTGATTTATTCAACAAATAATTATGGAGTGCCTAGCCTATACCAAGGACTGTTCTAGGTTCTGGGGATATTAACTTGAAGATATTAATCTACATGCAATTGAACATGGGTTGGGGGAGTTGGAGATGCTATGGAGAAATACATGGGCTATATATATGCAGCCCTGATAAATTGTTAAGCAAAAATTGAGAATTTATTCACAGTGTTGTGCATGCTGCTTTTTGAAATGAGGAAGCAGGGAAATAATTGTCTAGAATTATGTGCAACAAAATTCATTCAGTCCTTAAAATGAGTCTGTGATTCACATGTTAGTCTCTAGGGGAACCCTATAATCATACATAACAGTATTATTTTACAGATGATCAGAGTAATCGATCAATGGTTTAACAAATTTATATTAAAACCTCTGCCTGTAAGAACTTCATCATTAAAACCATAAGGTGGTAAATGACAACAGAAATGCAGCAGAGGGGCGCCTGGGTGGCTCAGTGGGTTAAAGCCTCTGCCTTCGGCTCAGGTCATGATCTCAGGGTCCTGGGATCGAGCCCCGCATTGGGCTCTCTGCTCAGCAGGGAGCCTGCTTCCTCCTTTCTCTCTACCTGCCTCTTTGCCTACTTATGATCTCTTTCTGTCAAATAAATAAATAAAATCTTTAAAAAAAAGAAAAAGAAATGCAGCAGAGATGCCAGTGGTGGCTTTTTTTTTAAGATTTTTTTTTTAAAGATTTTATTTATTTGACAGAGAGAGATCACAAATAGGCAGAGAGGCAGGCAGAGAGAGAGAGGAGGAAGCAGGCTCCCCACTGAGCAGAGAGCCCGATGCGGGACTCGATCCCAGGATCCTGAGATCATGACCTGAGCCAAAGGCAGCGGCTTAACCCACTGAGCCACCCAGGCGCCCTAAGATTTTTTTTTTTTTTAATTTATTTGACAGAGATCACAAGTAGGCAGAGAGAGAGGAGGAAGCAGGCTCCCCGCCGAGCAGAGAGCCCAATGCAGGGCTCGATTCCAGGACCTAGGATCATGACCTGAGCTGAAGGCAGAGGCTTTAACCAACTGAGCCACCCAGACGCCCCCCAATGGCTTCTTTTTAAGTGAGCTCCCTTAAGTACCAAACTCAAAATCTCAGAGATCAATGAATTAAGGCTGAAGAGGTTTTAATTGCATATAGGACAAGTTAAGATATTGATAAAGTACCAACCTCACTGAATCATTATATATGTAAAAATACTGGATTTATGTTTGATATAGAAACAACTAGGGGCACCTGTTCAGCTCAGTTGTTAAGCATCTAACTTCAACTCGGGTCATGATCCCAGGGTCCTGGGATCGAGCCCCAAATTAGTCTCCATGCTCAATCTCAGCAGGAAGTCTGCTTCTCCCTCTCCCACTCCCCCTGCTTGTGTTCCCTCTCTTGCTGTCTCTGTTAAATAAATAAATAAAATCTTAAAAATACAAAACAGAAAACTAATTGGGGGCACCTGGGTGGCCCACTTGGTTAAGTGTCCGACTCTTGATCTCAGCTGAAGTCTTGATCTCAGTGTGGTGTGTTCAAGCCTCATACTGGGCTCTACATTTACAAAAAAAAAGGGGGGGTATGGAGCCTACATTAAAAAAAAACAAAAACGGGGGCGCCTGGGTGGCTCAGTGGGTTAGGCCGCTGCCTTCGGCTCATGTCATGATCTCAGGGTCCTGGGATCGAGTCCCGCATCGGGCTCTCTGCTCAGCAGGGAGCCTGCTTCCCTCTCTCTCTCTGCCTGCCTCTCCGACTACTTGTTATTT
>NC_081569.1:62853449-63056133 GCF_022355385.1 Mustela nigripes | reverse complement strand
CCTGGGTGGCTCAGTGGGTTAGGCCGCTGCCTTCGGCTCATGTCATGATCTCAGGGTCCTGGGATCGAGTCCCGCATCGGGCTCTCTGCTCAGCAGGGAGCCTGCTTCCCTCTCTCTCTCTGCCTGCCTCTCCGACTACTTGTGATTTCTGTCAAATAAATAAATAAAATCTTAAAAAAAAAAAAAAAAGGAATTGAGTTTTTCCTCTTAGCCCTCAGTCCTCCCTAAAAGCCTACCCAAGGATTTTCTAAGACATGAAGTGACAGCATCTGTCTCTGTTCAACTCCTATATATTTTTCTTCACTTAGTTTTATATGGTACCGTAAAATCTGAGAGGACCTTCCTATTCCTGTCCGTAAACTGGACAACCCATACTCTTCCTAGGACTTTACTAATCTCCTGCCCTCACACTGTCCACTAAAGGGTAGCACCCAGTGGATTAACCATTTGTCTTAGAGGAAGAGATTACATTGTGTGAATTAGGTCAATTTCTACATAACTCTTAACTGTTGTCCCACCCACCCACCCTATTCCCTATGTCAGCCAAAGTGATCTTTTGAAGACAAATCTGATCATATACTCCCTTGTTTGATTTTATATCCTTACGCCGCCTCCTCCCCGCCCCCCAGCCAAGCCTGGCTTTACATTCTTTCTAATAAATATTCTACAGATCTCAACTTAATGCTTTTTCAGCCAACCCAAGCCTGACTCCAGACGAGATTGTGTAACTGGCATTCTTAAAGCCACTCTTCTCCTCTGTGACCCTTGTCCAAACATTATTGTCAGTTCTCCATACTAGACTGTAAGCTTAAGGGCAGTGTCAGGTTTGCTTCTTTCCACCATTCATAGAGCCTGGAATAGTGGCTAACACATAAGATGATGTTTTAAAATGACTTTTACTGTCATTAGGAAGGCTGCTTATAGTTACTTTCAACAAATATTGCCATCTATCAAACATAACATTAAAGGTCATTATGTGGTAGCTACTAAAAGCTCTATCTAGTTCATTTGGTTATTCCATTAAGAAACTTCTAACTTGGCAAATCATTTCTATCAACCCCACTACCCCGACTACTGAACCAGATCTCTCAAACCATTCAGTACCATTTTTTCATCACCCACTTTTTCCATAACACACAGCATATTTTCATCAAATACGTTAACACAGGTGACCTCTCCATTATTACTTCCTGTCTTCATTTGAGTGTACCCTACTGCCCATGTTTTCCTCAAAAGAGCAAGGACATGTGGTATTACAATACTGTGATTTTCCACTGCCCTTTCCTGCCCCTTCTAGTTTCAGACATCTCCCCAGACACTGCATATTATCTCCTGCATATCCTCAAGAGAACTAGCTGCTTTAGCATTTTCACTGTTGTAGTTATTTGTATATTGCCTCACGGTTTATAACGTGTTGACATGTTTCATCTTTGTAATTCTGAAAGGTAGATCTTGGTGCACCTTTTGCACAGAAAACAAGGCTCAGAAAACTTTGTCTGGTAAGTTAACCAGCATTTGTGGACTTGGAATCAGACTCTCTCTGAATGATCCTTTTACTAACCAAACTCCCAAGTCAACTATTCACCTTAAGTCCAGTCATTTCTTTCTAAAGACAGTAGGGGTACTGCAGTGATTCTCAAACATGTATGTGCATTAAACTCCATTACAGCATAGGGAAAATAGTTATTAAATATTCCATCACAGCCAGGGGGTGAGGAAAATGAAGACATGCTGGTCAAAGGATAGACATCCAGTTGTAGGAGGATCTAGTTTTGGGGATCTCGTTAACAGCACACTGACTATAGCTAACAGTGCAGTAAGTGTGTACTTGAACGTTGCTATCAGACTAGACTTTAAATGTTCTCATCTCACCCTAATAAAAATGGTAATCAGGTAAAGGATGTGTCCACTAACCTTACTGTGGTAAACATTTCACAATGTATCAAGTCATCACACTGTACACCTTAAACTTATACAATGTCAATTTTACTCAGTAAAGATGGAAAAAAGTCTCACCAGAGAGATTGGGGTGGAACCAGAGTACTGTTTTGTAACTATGTGGTTCATGTTATTTTGCCTCATCTTGGGCTCACCATGATCTGGTTATTTGCTATCATATCTGCTTCTCAAAATTCGCCCCTTTATTCAGATTTTATTCTACTTCCTCAAACAGTAGTTCCAGAAATTGACTCCTTGTGTCTGTAACCTACTCTGTGTACCTTACCTGTATGTCCTGAAGATATCAGAGAGGAAAGTAATGTGAAAAAATCATGTAACTAACCAAAAAAAGCACTATACCAATATAAGCTGTTATTGTTTCTAATGGCTGATAAAATATCATCAAAGAAAAGTGTTTCCATAAAAGTTTTATTTATCCCCACAACAACCCTGTGAGGTAGGGTGATCAGGGCATTTGAAGATGAGAAAACTAAGTCTACATTACTTGTTCACGGCTATACTGCATAGTAAATATGTAGAAATTAAACTGAGATTTTTTTTTTAAATATCCATGACTTTTATATTGATTCACATGGAAAAAGGCAGAGAGAATATTAACTCCCCCCTACCTTAATGCCAAAAGGACACTACCTTGAAAAATCCCATTTCAAAAGATGATAGTATTTCATTGCTTATTTCTACAAAGATTTATAAAATAAAAAAATAGTGAAATATCTTACAGTTAATATATATAATGGTCTCATTCAGGGATGTCCTCCAGCTATATATATGATCAACTATTCCAAGTGCTAGAAATTCAAACTCTTAAAAAAAGTATGAGACAAGAATGATAATGAGCAGTAGCCTGAATCTTCTTTATTATTCCTCCATGTATCTTGAGTAAGTTGTGAAATCTGATCCCAGTTTAAAACAAAACAAAACAAAACAAACCAACAAAAAACTACCACAGAGACATCCGGTAAACCTTTATTTAGTTGCCTATTCTCAAACCACTGCCACATTACTTAAAACAGTGATTTCCCAAAGCTGGCTATTAGAATCACTTGGAGAGCTTTAAAAAAACAAAAAAACAAAAACAAAAAAAAACAAAAAAAACCACAGAACTCTCAGGCCCCACTCTAGATCCACTGAGACAATTCTGTAGGGCCTAGGCCTCAGGAATCTGTATTTCATAAGCTCTTCAGAGTAATTCTAATGGTGAGGTTTGGGAACCACTGACATATTTTAAAATACTAATAACAAAACCAAAAAGTAACTAACTGTAAACTTGCTGCTCTCTTACCCCTTTTTAAAAATTTCTCAAAACATATATCCCCAGAACTCTTGCCTCTGGGCAAGTAATTTCAATTCAAGATACAGAGAAACATTTTATAAAAATGTATCCTAGTGAGTGAGACTTGGATTCCAATAATAATTTAAGTGGCATTTAAATACAAGATACTGAGTTTTGTGGTTCTTAATCTGAAATTTTAAAATGTGTTTTATACAGGTTCCTAGCAGGCTTTCACTTTCAGAAGATAGTAAAAGTAATGACACAATCAAGCATATGAGCACTGAAAAAATACTATACTCAAATATAGCTCATGAGAGGAATAAGAAAGTGAATGAATGACAACCTAAGGCCTTTTGGCCCATACATTTTTGTTCCCAGTCCACTCTTCCCCTATAAGGGGAAATAAAATAAACATTCTTTCCTAGTTGCTTGGCATAGTTATTCAGTGGGTAACTATTAACTAAGTTAATTTAGATACACAAGATTAAAAGAGGTAACAAATAAATACCTAGGAAGACAAAGAGAAGTCAGTTCAGAAAACCTTAACTATCTAAGGATGTGGTATATAACACCATCATGTTAGTACAATTAAATGAAGGCTTCAGTGTCCTTTACATTTCAGCTTTATGTGATTGACACAAGATGTGGAAGAGATCTGGTCCTTATGAAGAATTCTGTGCTCGCTGTAAAGATCTGTAGGAATAATGAAATGCTTTCTTCATTGATGAGATGAAGTCTCTATGTTTTTCAGGCAAGTTGACTGGACAAAACAATTAAAACGAACTTCTTTAGAAGGCTGAATGAAAGTACTATCTGGCTGAAAAAGTCATTGGCCAAAGATAACTTTTTTAAACCATTCTATGTTTAACACTAAAACAAAAACAAAACAGAAATAACCAACAATAACAACCAAACAAACCAGAAAAACCAGAGAAATGTAAAAAAAAAAAAATGTACACATCCATTTCACTGACAGGTACAAGAAAATAGCCATTTATAGAAGTTACAATGCTTTCAACAATCCCCCACCCCCGAATTTTGGGAAACAAGATAAAGCCATTGGGTAAATAAATATACATACTAGCTAATATAAAACAATTATGGTTTCAAATCGTTATCAACTCTTTTAAGACTCAGAGAAATATGGTGATATAAATCTGATTAGGGCTACATATATTACACAGAATTAAAAAACACAACTGATTTAAACATCCTAACAATAATACAAATATTTAAAAGAATGTCTTAAAAGCCAGACATTTATCACTGGAAATATCACAATTGTAGTATGTACTTCAGATATGTAATGTGTATATAGGTCACTTTTGCTGTGTCTTATCAGGTATCTGTCTCTCCTGCATTTCCTACGGTCAGTTTTTAAAGAGTTAATGTTTCCTGCATGAATTGAAGCAGTTGGGCACATCTCAATTCACAAAATAGACACCTCCACTTAACTAAATGGAAGTGTTTAAGATAACATTTACCAAAAGCTAAAGAAAAGGGGTAATGAGAAGGTAAAACATTCAAGTGAAAGGAAACTGGATAACTGTCTCTTCATAAATTATTTTAAATTTTTTATTAACAACAAATTTAAAATGACTGAAATCGAATAATGAAGAAAAATAAATTGGTCTCAAGAAATTCTCTCAGGCCATATAATTTCTCTTTATTTCTTTACAGAATCTTGTTACGCTAGATTCCTTTGTCAGTTGACTTAAAGAACTCTCCCAGCATGGGACTAAAAACACCTTTACCATTAATAAAAGATGATTAAAAGTTGGTGTTTATTTTAAAGTGCCCATAGGCATAACATTACAGGTGCTTACATTTCCCTTTCAGTTATGGGAAAGCCCTTTGAGACTGTGTTTACTTAATCAGAAAAGCTTTCAGCAATTGTAATGCATGCTGAAAGCTTAGAACTTGTACAGGTTTTGGGTTTTACTGTTTGAGCATTTAAAGGGGAGCAAGGAGAAATGTAACTAGGTTCACAATTTTGAGCAAGAGCATATGTAAAGGTAACGTATGTACATTTTATTTCAAGAAAGACAGAAGACAAACAGCATAAAGATGCCCAGATGCCCTAAAGATAAATACATTTCAAAGATTCTCATTAAAATGAATCTGGAGTATTTTTTCCTGCAAGCAAAATACCTTTCTTTAAATTAAAACAAAAACAACCAAAACAAACAAACAAATAAAAAAAAAAAAAACCAGTATTCTGAATTGCAAATGCTTTGCTTTTTTTTTTTTTTTGCAGAATATCTGCCATGATTATTTTTTTAATGAATAAGGATTTTCCACAAAACAGGCTTGCTCTACATGCTAGGTTTTTTAAACAGTTCAGTGACACAATATGCTAACTACATACACAACAGATAATATAGTAAGAAAACACTCAACCTGATGAAAAGTTAAAATCTTCATTAATACACTGAAAATTGACATAACTCATGCCTTTAAAATCAAAAATACAAAAATTAAATGTTTTCCTAAAAAGATTTCCTTATTTTAAGGATTCATTTGAAAATGAAGCTGCATGTAATTTGTACAATAAGTTGTACAAGTAAACAGGTAATATACATAAAAAATTAAGTGACATACTCCTCAATTATCAGTTGTCCACCTTTAATTTCCAATACTGTACTTTCTTAACAAGCATACAAAATATCAAACTTCTCTTTAGAAAAAGTGCCGTTCTTTGACATCCTTTACACAAAAACAGTCTGAGCCTGTGGCATGTTAATGCAGTCGAGAGGCAAAGCATACTAACTTTTACAAATTCTACCTTCCATAAAAAGCCTCCCGAAAAGGAGATTACACGCCACTATAAAAATATCAACCTCTTGTGGTAGCTGCATTAGAGAACCAAGGCTTGACGACTATTTTCATATAGCATAGAAAACCACTATGAGAGCATATTAACTGCATTGGTGGCTTGGGAGTTTACTGTGCCACAGGATTATGCATAGCTACTGTAAGGTACCAAGACTGTTACACAGAGTTTTAAATTGATTGTAACCAAGAGCATAACAGAGGTACTACCAGCCCATGCAAAATAACTAAAAATACTGAGTCACTGTGCTGAATACTTCATTCCTGGAGAAAACCAAAGGCAGCAGTAACCAAATCAAGCCCAACAGGTGACCAAACTCATTCTCCTCAAAGATTGGTGAGCACAGTGAAGTCTGAGGTATACCTTTATCCATTAAATCTGTGTGCCACTGCAAGATATTACCATTTGGGAACACATGCCATCACAATGGTTTAAATCTTTTGAATATTAGTCATTCATATATTCTTATCTACCCAGTCCTTTGATTTTTTTTTAAAAGATTTCACCTACAGTAGAATATTACAGAAACAAAATATAAATGCATGTCTTTCTAAATGAAACTTACATGGACTAAAAGTAGAGAATATTTTTAAACAAATATACAATATGCAGGCAGACAAAGCAGGAAAACGGCCATTCAAATGTATAATAAAAAACTAAAAATTGACTATTTCCAGAAAACTATGAAGCGCCTTAACTAAAAGGAATGCATAATGAAAATCTAATCTAATACAGGTCAAAAATGTAAAAAGGTTATAAACCTTAACAGGAAAAATAAAACAACTTTTACTGGCCATTCCTGTTGAAATGAGAATCTTAAAGTAACAGAAAAGTGGCTACAAACCCACTTAGAGCACCAAACAGAGAGAAAATAAAAGTCCATTTTCATCTCTGTTATTATCATAAAATCCTGTGTGACTACAGGTCAAACTGCTGGTGGCAGAAACAGAATTCTTTATAAACTGCAGATGTCCTGTACATAAAAAAATTTCACTGGAGTTGCACTAGTTCTAAAGACTCTTCTGTTTTAGCCTACCTACTGTATGTATTCAATCTGAGATAAAGTCTCTTTCTGTAACCCTTGATTATTATTGGGCACCAAAGATAAGAAAAGCAAGACGGGGTACAAAAATGCAAAATTTCAACAGTAATGGCAATGTTTTTGTCTTAGTCCAAAAGGGTCCTGCATTCTCTCCCCCTTCAGTGATTTGACAAGTCTTTGTACTTAATCTGGGGGCAGCAAATCATGCAAGCGAAATCTGTCTCTGATGTGAGGTCGAACATCTTCATTCTGTGTGGAGAAAAAGACATTTTTAAAAGCCACGTAAATTTCAAAAATATGATTCTCATAACATTCTTCCTTTGCAGAGGAAATACACAGTTTATTTTACAACTTACATTATTTTGTTTGGCCAATATAAAGCTACTATGAAGAAGCAGTTAACTTAAGAATTAAATTTAGACTAAAAAAACCAAACCTGTCATTCAGGTTTTAATTCTGTAAAGAACAATTATGCACTAAAGGGCAAAACCAAAAGACAGAAGTGTTAAGCCACTGAACTCTACTTGATATATTAGGAAAAAAGTAAAGCCAGAATAAAGTTTCAGTAGCATAAGCATGAATTCTAGACCTGAACTATAAAAGCAAAGTGAAATCAATTTGATATTACTAGTTGTGACTTGCAAGAAGCCCAGTGAAATAAAAACACCCAATCTACAAATTTTTAAATATTGATGAGCATGATTTTAATATAATTTAAAAGGTTAGAAAATGCTTGTAATCCTTTTCAACTTTGCCCTAATTTCATACCAAGCTGACTTAAAATGTCAATATAAAGTGTTAAAAAGGTTTGTTTCAGTAGAGTTGAGGCAACAAAAGAAACTTAAGATATACTTACCAGTTCTACAAGCTTCTCCAGAAATGGAATCAATTTTAGGAGCTCATTGTCATTTTTATCCATAAACCAGCTTTCTATAGGGATTCCATTAGATAGCTATAACGATAAATAAATAATTAAATCCTCTTTTTACATTTTGCCTACTTTGTAAAAGCCTGAAAGAGAAATAACAGATACTTAAGAAACGCATGTATATAATAAGTTCCTCTGAAAAGGAATGCCATCAAAGTTTATGCCTGTCATATTCCAACAACTCAACAGTGCAAGAGACCAGATGTTAGGGAATACATCAAAGCCCAACTGGTTTTTCCACGTAATGTCTTCCTAGTATATATGAAACTATACAAGAAAGATCCATTGAAACAAGTTTTGCATTAACATAACTAAAAGTATTACTTCACTGATTCAAGAAATAGCTACTATTAGTCAGTGCAAGGTACTGTGAATGAAGGAGTACAGCCAATGTAAAAAGAATGCTACCAGAAAGCCTATATTTTTACACATGGATTATATCACATTCATTTTATTCCAACAAATAGCAGGATAATCTGAAACAGCATTAATGTAGCAAACAGATACAATGGTATTTCACTGAAGAGGAGTCTAGAAACAAGAATGCAAACCATATTTGTTTCATAGTAAATAATCTCTAGGTTGTCTTTAACATTTATGCAGAAATCTGTGTTTAAGATGGAGGACAACTGAAATGATTTTATCCAGGAACCATTAAGAAATTCTTAAAAAACATATTTCAAAATGTGAGCAGTGACCTATTTTGAACATATTTCAATACCATATGCAGTTTTTCCCTTTTCTCGCTTTTCATCTTTTTACTTTTTTACTCGTTCTATCAACATCCCAACCCAATTTCCACCATCCCTATTCTGTCCAGATTTATTGTGAAGGAAATCTCAAACTATCACATGAACATATTCATAATGTAAAACATTTTGCAAGGATGCCTCAGTTCTAGTTCAAGTTTTATTTCTTTAAAAGGTCTTCTTTTTTTTTTTTTAAGACTTTATTTGTTTGACACAGAGAGAACACAAGCAGGTGGAGCAGCAGGCTGAGGGAGCGGGAGAAGCAGGCTCCAGGAAGAGCAGGGAGCGCAACGCAGGGCTTTATCCCAGGACCCTGAGATCATGACCTGACCAGAAGGCAGATGCTTAACCAACTAAGCCATCTAGGCACTCCCCCAAGTTATATTTCAAAGAAACACTGACACAGCATATAAACATATTGACAAAATAGTCTAAGAAATTATTTCAGAATATCAAAGCAAACATATCAGAACATGACTGAGGTATTTTTAATTCTCAAACATGTTTACAATTACTTAACAACTGCTAAGAATACTATTAACTGATATATATATATATTAGGATTTTATTTTTTTATTTGACAGAGAGCGATCACAAGTAGGCAGAGAGGCAGGCAGAGAAGGAGGGGGAAGCAGGCTCCCTGCTGAGCAGAGATTTCCTGATGCAGGCTCGATCCCAGGACCCCGAGATCATGACCTCAGCTGAAGGCAGAGGCTTAATCCACTGAGCCAGCCAGAGGCCCTGATATATATTTTATAGTCCCTTCTTATTTAGGCCTACTACCCAGATTTTTATCTGTGTTGTACTTAATTGAAAGAAAATTTTCAGGGCACCTGGGTGGCTATGTGTAAGTTAAGCCTCTGCCTTCGGCTCAGGTCATGATCTCAGGGTCCTGGGATGGAGCCCGCATCTAGCTTTCTGCTCAGTGGGGAGCCTGCTTCCCTCCCCTTCTCTTCTGCTTGCCTCTCTGCCTACTTGTGATCTCTCTCTGTCAAATAAATAAAATCTTAAAAGAAAATCTCTCACATGGAACATAACAATTTGGCATTTCTAATTCTGAAAGATAATACTAAACACAGAAATTTCACCAGTCAAAATTCTGTTCTCCTATCATATTCTGTTTGGCAGCATTTGTTCTCACACATATATATTTTTTCTGAATTTGTTTAGCAACCCTCCCTTCCTACCTGATATGCAAAGGCTTGTGGTGAGTTGTCAATTATTATAGTCTTTGAAAGATCTCTTCCAAGGATATTTAAGTCCTTTATATAGTTTCCTTGTACACAAACACAATGTTCACGGAAAAGCCGATGCCTAAACATAAAAATAAAAACAAATTAACTAAGAAAAAAAATCTCTAAAAATTACAACATATACTGAAACATACATACACATACCATAGGCTTTATACTTTAAGCCTTATTATTTTCTCTCACAAAGGAAATTCAAATATAAATGTGAGCCTAAGCTTTGGGCTACAGTTTTACTTTTTAAAAATGTTAGCAATTATTGAAACCTTACAACCAATTATTACCATGCCTTTAAGAACTTCGGCTTATCCCAAAATGTTATATTAAATTATAAAGAGGGATTAAAAACTCTGTAAATTGTTTTTGTAATTTATTTACCCAGGAAAGCTCAGTTCAGATGCAGCATCTGGTTGTCAGCGAGGTCCTGCTTTTTAACCAATTTTCCAGATGGTTGACTGAGGCACAAGGAGGTCAAGTGACTTGCCCAAGGTCACACAGTAAGTCAGTGGTTAGCCCCGCATTGGAACCCAGGATCCTCCTGGCTCCCAGTCCTTTGCTCTAACCAGAAGACCACACAGCCTCCCTATCCCTGTACATGCCAGAATAGAAAATATAAGAAGGAATGTTTCTGTGTTGGCATTTTAAAAAATGTTTTTAGTTTCCCTTATAGTTTTTGAGAAAAGGTGTGGAGGCCAAAACATTCCATCATTTCAACTTTTCCCAAACACCCATCTTTCTTTTAATTTAGTTGAGTGTGTAGATGATCATTTGAAAAAACAAGGATTGAATGAAATGATGAATTCAGATTTAAGTATTACAAATGTAAACTAATGTTTTACCAATGATACTTAACTGAAAAATGCTGTTATCATTTTAAAAAGCTATGAAAGGCTGTATAATAATACTTATAAAACTGTCAAAATTATATCATCTCATTTAGCACTCAAAATGTTAGTCTCCAAATATTACTAATAATACAGATCACCTTGAAATGTATACGTTAATAATTTGGTAAATTTGGCTTCCTTGTGTCTTAATCCCACTAAACAATTTTCAGCAGCTAGGGTCTACTCATACCTCTTATTTTTAATTACGGAATTTCAAGAAAGGGGCATTTTCTACCAACAAAACTTGCCATAGCTCTGAGAACAAAACTCAACCTTAAAAACACCAGTGCCAGTGGTGATGACAGTTTTCTAACCAGACAAAACGTATTAAAAATAGTTCTCTTCCTCCCTTTTTATAAAGAACACTTTTAACTAAACCATGATCTACCTCTGTATGGTTTAAAGACCATCCTACTTTGAAAAGGTTAAGACCAGACAAAAGAATTTTCATTCCTGGTTGGGCCTGTAAGATTCCATTTTTATTTGTATGAACATTTATGTTACATATGAGGATACTGGAGAAGCCAGTGCAGCACATAATGCAAGTTACTACTAATGTTTCTTCCCCAATAACAGCAAACTCACCCAAGACAGGAGACAAATGACTATATGTATGTGGATACTAATGATTACTTCAATTAAATTACAATAAAACTCCTCCAGTTATTCAGGAGTCTGACAGTCAGTCAGTAGCAGGTATTTGCAGTTTTACAAAGGAACTACTTTTGCCAGTCATCAGATTTGCATTTGGACACATGAGATTCAGACATCATCGAATTTCTGAGTCTCCCTTGTCTTCAACATAATTCCCTTTAGCATTCTAATGAATTCAATCTACTATTCAAAAAGTTCTTCCTGTTTTAAATTATTCAAATACAACTACATAAAACAAATTTAAACTCCCAAATATTTAAGTTTTATAGAACTAGTTTAAAAGAGGGGCATTAATTTGTAACATCATAGTTCCATGACTATGACTTGCCCCCCAGTTAAAACTGAAATCTCTAAGAGGGAAAGGCTGGTATTGCTCACCACTGTTGCATGGAACACTGGAGGTGCTGAATAGAAATTTTCAGAATGAATGAAGTCATCAAAGCAAAATCATTTGTGTACTTTTGTTAAAGTTAGGTAAAATGAGCATGTATTATACTTTCATAAATAGAAAACATCATTTTCATTTCTGATCTGATGCTTGCTTATATGGAAGATAAAATGGAAAGTGACAAGGGCAAATTCTGATCCTTTAGATTAAAAAAATCACAGTTCTATTTACAAGAAAGAAAATCTAAGTATAGACATCAGAAAATGGCTTTTCGCATAGCTGCAACCACTCAATATCAAAGGTACCATTAACAGTAGAAATTAGGATTTTCCACTAAAAAAATATGGAAGAGAGTATTCAAGAAAATGAACTCCCAGGTATTAAAGTTTTCATGAGCCTTTTCTGGCATCTCTTATAGCTCTTAGTCCAAAAAAAAAAAAAAAAGATTAACTCTGGCATCTTAAAGAATCCAGCAAGACTGCTAACAGTCTTAATATCTCACTTCAGTTGAAACAAACAATGGAACTAATTTTCAAACTGTTTTAAAATTACCCAAGGCACTCCCACCTAACCAGGAACACACTGCATCTGCTGGCTCAGGACACACACAAGGAACTGAGTCCAGATCAGGATAACTTGAGTGACTAAACCAACTGCAATTTCCAATTAGAGTCATGTAATGTTTTCTTTCCATGGAGGACAAATTTGCTCTTGAAAAAAGCAAAAGAGTTTAATTTATCCTTTCTGTTAAAATTAACCTTTATTTCTCTATGCCATTAAACAGGGGACATAACATGCATTATCTCAGAGACATAAGGAAGTGAAAATATCATGCACACAGTGAAAAATTCCACATACCCCCAATCTCCCCCCAGTCCCAAAAAAAGTGAGGATACAGATGGACTGTGAATGAATATATACATTTGATCTTTGTATCCTTTAAAGAAAGTCTGTCTGGAGTTATATCATTTGGAACTCTTAAAGAGTTTGGGGCTTAAAAAAATTCATTTCACCATTCAACACAACCAATCTCTATATATACAGCCAACTGAAAATGGCCATCAAAATTAAATAGAATCAAAGTAATTTCATAGATCAGTGTGACAGACATTTCCACTATTTCTTAATTAAATTTACCTGACCAGTTGCTTTTTAGGGTCTAGTATGTTCAGTAACTTGTCTGCATACACCTTCTTAGAAGCAGTAAAAAGAATGATCTACAAATTCAGGGGAAAAGAAGTAATCATTATACATGATCTAAATATGGGTACTGTATTGAATAAAATAAAAATATTATGTAATTAGCTTAAGCATGTTTACCTCATACATCTGAGACATTCGTTCCAGGAATTCCCTGAAGAATGGTCTTAATCTCACGTAAACCTGAAGAAATAACAAAGACACACTTTAGTAAATAAACATACAGAGTAGAAACAACTTATTTATAAGAGATGTTGTGTTCTAACTCTGAATATATTATAATTAAGAAGTTCATATTTTAAAGTAATAGAAAAGTTCACTAAGTACCACTCAAATATATTTCATAAACCAAAAATCACTTAAAACAATCTTTTGGTAGGGAAATAACAGTCATTGTGATATTACTTTTTAATATTTAAATGGCGCCATATAATGTAATAGAACTTTGTGAAATATTATTTTAGTAAACATTCAAACTAAAAACTGAAGGTTTCCCTTTGAGATTTTGATCCGCCAATCAGCTCCATCTTCCAGCCAGGTAGCATCCATCCAATTATTAGGCAGGCTGTGTCCACCTCTAGCTGACCTGTCTCAATGACCTTCCTCTATATTCAGAATTTCTTCATAACAATCATCTGCTAAGAATACCTTTATTTTCAATCTCTATAAAGATAAATAATGTTCAAGAAAGAGAAGTCTGGATTGGTGGGTTTAAATAACTGGAATTTTTCAGAATTCAGTCTTTTTCTACATTTACTGATTTAGATGTGGCATCTAAATTAGCACTACCAGGCTACTTGAGACTGAAAATATAACAGTCTAATACCAGTTATCAAAACTTACTGGCAATATCAGGAAAAACTATAGTACCCAAAGAACTGTCTATGGCCAGACCACCCTGAACGCGCCCGATCTCGTCCAAAGAACTGCCCTTTCTTATTTATGTTTGTCTGTTTCTTGCCTACATTTAATGTAGCTCTTGTAATACACTCCAGAATTCAAAAAGAACAGAATTATAAGCCAAGAGCAACCACTAAAATGGATTTAGAGAAGATTTTAAATTATATTAATTTTGTGACAAAATTTTATAAAGACAATTTTATACTTTATACTCCACAGTGATTATTAACTTCAAACACCATGAATAACAAATATTTATAGAAGATGTATGCACCAGATTCACTGGTGCATACCCACTAGTAACTACAAATTCAAAATCTAGGCTTCATGAAATTTAATTGTCATTAATAGACATCCATACAAAAATAATAAAAATTTCGTTTTGGGAATGTTTTGAGGAAGAACAGGGAAATCAAGCAAAGGATTCTAGGAAGTAGTGACCACTGTACTACCAATCTTTATATCCAGGGCCCTCTGGGCAGAAGACAATGTCAAATATACAGTAAATACTTGATTTAAAACAGAAACAAAAACTGTTGAGTAAATGAAATAGAATTACCCAAAGTTAAGCAATATAGACAAAACAGAGAAAGAGAAGCAAGCCTATATGACTACATAAGGACAACTACTGAGTTTCCTCAAAAACTAATCATTTGTAGAAGACAAATTCTGAACAATTATTAATATGCTAAGAATATCACTACTCCTACCTCTAGGCTAGAATGATAAAGTATACTTGCTTTGAATCCCTATTAGGCATTTTATTTCAATCTCTTGACTAATCAAAACAAAGTAAAGCCATATACCCCTACCCCTAGAGCAAATAAAAACAACCAAATCCTTGGTATCCAATCACTATCATTTAGGATGAGGCACAAGAAATTTAACTAAAGCTGCTCTTCTAATTAATTTTAACATTTTTCATCCTAAAAACATTTGGTATTCTTTGTGGCCAACCCAGGTAACTGACAGATTTCAGATATATTACTGTCTTAACTGGAAATAACATTTTTTATTAACTATGTGTCTTTTCAAAAATAGATTTGTGATGATTAAGGAAAAAAAATCAATTTAGTCAATACTTTTTTCCAATGACCTCAAGGATGATAAACTATGAACCATTAGTCCTAATTACCAAAATACTTTATTTTTGCATTTTTGTTCTCAGAATCTCTGTTATCACTTGCTCCATACTATAAACTAAGTAAGGTCTCTGTAATTTGGGATTTGTTTCCTCTGAACCCTAACATACTTCCATTTTATTTTAGAGGAATATTTCTATGTAAATGATATTATCCAAGCAGAGGAAGTAGAGCACCATACAAAGGTGACATTTTTAATTTCTTACACATGACTTCCAGATTAAGTCAAAACTATTATTTCATTATACATAGAATGTATGCTACTATATACTATACTACTTTGACCATTCTTAATATAAAAATACATCTTAAAATTTGACATCACTCTCAAAATGTACTTGTTTATAGGAGAAGATGTGGCCCTAAAGATGGGGAATATATTGCTAGACTGTTTCCTTACATGAGAATAGAATTAATTGTTAGCTATAGAAGTTCCTATCCTCAAAACAGATTCACCATTTGAACAGGAAGGTATTTCAGTATTAAAATGTATACACAAAACTAAGGTGGTTAGTGGAAAAGAAGAATATAGAAAGATACAACATTATCTGAGCAGGGGTGGAAGTTATGCTTTGTGCTGCAAAGGCAAAATCTCAGAAAGAAAAACAGAAATTGAGACACAAGGCCAGCAGAATCTAAGTCATTTGGATGGATATATTAAAGCAAAAAAGATATAAAAGTCAAACACTAAGTACTATCTAGTAGGAAACAGAAAACAATTTAAGATATGTATAATACAAAGAGACAATTACTTATCCTGTGAGGTCACAGAGATACAGAAATACACAAATGCACAGAGGCATTACAGAAAGCTTCCAAATCTATTCCACAGATATTCTTAACTACATTTATCTTCTCCTAACTTTCTCATCATAAAGATTCCTGTCCTGAGCTGCCTACTTCCTATTTTCCACATTCTTTCTCTATTTAGTATTTCACTAACCATCCTTCTTCAAACTTGTAACTCTTTACAAACTTTTAATCTTCCCACCATTGAACAACATGAAAAAGCCAAAAGTTTAAAAATAATGCAGAATGCTACAAAGAAACAATGATATAAAAATACTGTACCCAAAGATACATCTCGAATAGGACTCACTACTATGCAAAGATATGGATTTATGAATATGTTCAAAATACAAAACATTAAAAATAAAATCTACTAGAATAATACCTGCAAAATAGTGATAAAGGACCTAATCTTGTATATAATCTGTTATGGATTGATTTTACTAAAATTTAAATTTTATATAGAAAAGTAATGAATATATATAATAAAACATTACATTAACAGTACATCAACATTCCTTCATATGAATAATACCTGACAACCTGTACTTACTTTGGTATTAAGACAGTGAGAACATCCTATAATTGTGTATATACATACTCTAGCCAGGCCATAAATGGTAAACAAAACCAGATATAATAAAAGCGGTCACCAAAATAACAATCTAATTATAAACTGATTACAAGTATTTTATGACAGTCGTATTCATGACTAAGTATGTGATGTCAATCTATATAAACTGAGTAATTTCTATTAGTTTACCAAACCTTATCTAATTTTTTTTTTTTTTTTTTTTTTTTTTGGTCAGAGAGAGAGAGAGCACAGGCAGACAGAGTGGCAGGCAGAGTCAGAAGGAGAAGCAGGCTCCCTGCGGAGCAAGGAGCCCGATGTGGGACTTGATCCCAGCACGCTGGGATCATGACCTGAGCCAAAGGCAGCTGCTTAACCAACTGAGCCACCCAAGCGTCCCAAACCTTATCTAATTTCATAGATAACTTTAACAGCATGACCAAAAAAAAGAAGAAGAAGAGAAGAGGGAGAAGAAGAAAACACCCAAAGCAGCCATGCCTTTGTAGGCAAGTGAAGAAAAAAAAATTCTTACATGTAAATCTTTTAAGGAAAAATATGTCTTTAAAAAAAAAAAAGGTTTACTTTATTTTAGAGAGAGAGCTCAAGCAGGGGAAGGGGAAGAAAGAGAGGGACAGAATCTCAAGCAGACTCTGCACGGAGCACAAAGCCTGGTGTGGGGCTGGATCCCAGACCCTGAGATCATGACCCCAGCCAAAACCAAGAGTTGGAAGCTTAAGCAGACACTTAACTGACTGAGCCACCCAGATGCCCAAGGAAAAATATTTCTAAATGGCTGTAAGGAAAGATAATACAACCTTACCATATTTAAAAGGAAATATCTTATTAAAAATTTTTCCACGATATCCTTTGAATTTATTGCTATACTGATAAAGTTTTTGAAATTGTTTTAATTTCATGCTGAACATGGGACTCAAACTCATGACCCCAAGCTCTATACTGGTATAGGTTTAACACAAAACAAAACAAAAGAGTTAATTCAGTGGGGCTCACCTACGTAAGAGTATGGCACCTTTAAATAAAAAGATGATTGGTAAATACTATTTTTATAATCAGCAGTAAGACTTTAAAGCAGTAGAAAACCAATAAAGCTGGGGAATGTGAAGAATGAGATGCTACAAGTAACTGAAAAATCTAAACATTAGTAGACACCATAGGTGTAAAAGTTGACTCTGCCAAGTTGTTAACCCTTCTATACACCTCAGTCTCTTAAAGTGGGTAAAGTAACAGTACCTACCTCATAGGGTTGTTGTGAGGGTTAAATAAGCTAATACATGTAAAGTACCTAGAAGAGTGCCTGGCACACTGAGACTGCCAACAACTATTATTACTATCCACCCTATTATTTAAAAGTAATCAGTCACAAGGAGAATAGCTGGAATGAGTATGATTCTATGGGGCAGAACTGGATAACCTCAACTCAAAAGAGAAAGCTGTACAGCAGCAACCTATACTTTTAAATCGTGTATTGCATCAGTATCAAGCTTAACTATTTAACTTAGTGAACATTTTCTTAGCATCAATACTAGAGCCTAGAGATAAAACCTTCTGTAAAGAGGGTTGCTCAGGCAGGCCCTGCGGAGACCTCAAATTCATAACCCACTGAGTGACATTATAGTCATCCTTTGCTTAACACAGTTCCAACAAGAAGTAGATTGCTGGGGAAAGTATTTGTAGGCAGATCAATCCGGAAATGAATAGGTAAATACTAAAACATCAAAATAAAAAATAGTAAAAACAAAACCCCTAACTAAAAGATTGTTCAAAACATTATACGAAATAGGAATAAATCAGAAAAGGGATTTTCCTATAAAGTCTACATGGGATAAAGTGAAGCTTATGGTATTCATACAGATAAACTTCCAATGAAGCAAAATTTTCAAGTAAAAACTGGCCATTACATACATACATATATATTTTTTATGTGTATATATATATACACATATATATACACTGTTTATTTGTATGTGTATATATATATAAACTATTGCTGTGTTTATATTTACATGAAATTTAATCATTTTAAAAGCAAAAAAAGGTCATTTTAGTAAAACAAAAATGCTGCCTTTAAAAACAAATTCTAAACTGTCTAAACAATTTAATATGCTTAGCAATCAACTGTTCTCCTCTCCCGTTAGCAGAACGTTTTCAGCTGTTGAATAAGAATTTTCCATGCATTTTTAAAATAAACTGCCTCTAATTTTAAGATACATTTACAAAGAATACAAAGAATTCCTCATAAAATACATTTTATCATCTTTGAGAAATTGATAACTGTAGGTTTCAGCTCTCTTTTTAACCTTAAAAATCAGTAATGAATAATTACAATGAAAAAATTAGTACCAATGACTAACTATACTTACTAATAAGGAAAGTTTCTTTAAAATTACTTTTTAATATTAACCTGCAACTAATTATCATAATATTGTCATTTTAATCCTCCAAACTAAGTGTCCACGGCCCCAAATGTTTTATTTAGGGCACAATTATACATACTACTTTTGTACAACAAAAATTATGCTTTGTGAAGTTCAAAATAAAATGCCTCTTGGTTAATATCAATTTAAGTCAGAGCCTGAGAGAAGGAAAAACTTGATTAGATATTTACTACAAAATTCTTCATTTACATGATTGCTTTTTCTTCATGAAGCAAAAATAATGCTGACTTTTCTACGAAAGACTATAAAGAGGAGAAAGAAGCCACTGATCCTCTATTCCTCTTGTTCTGTAGTACAAAATATTTGAGATCTTGTGAAAATTACTCTATGCTATAAGGTTGCCAGAAAACAAACTACAGTAATGGGGAAGAGGTGGAGCTTCGCTAAACATAGATTTCCCACCCACCTCTCCCCCCAACTTTTCCCATACAAGCAACCTCTACTAATAAAACAAAGTACCCTTTAGCAAGTAGCTCCCTACGGAACCTATCTCTCCTTGAGTGCTTACCACAATCTGATTTCTGGACAGCTGACCCAAAGTTTGATGATTTTACTGATCTTCAGAAAGCCACTGACTGGCTAAAGTCTTATTGGTGAACAGAGTCAAAAATCAGATGCCCCTGCCATACTTTACAGAATGAGGAGTTGGACAGCACAGTTACGTTTGGCTGTACTGTGGTGAAACATATGAGGCATCTTCTTTTTGTCTTCAATTAGCCACGTTTGGGCTGAGTAGCTCTATTACATCTTCAAAAAACTGAGCTCCAGTTCTTGATGGAGATAGAGGAAGGTCATTGAGGAGGTGGTTCAGCTCAAGAGCTAAGTGAAAAATCTGTCTTTTGATTCAGTCCTGCTTGTGGATAGAAGTCATCTTCTGGATGGAAGAGGGAGTGAGATGACCTAGAGTCTTGAATTGGTGGATCTGCAGGAACAGAAACTAAATACAGTGGAGACCTCTTAACTGAGTAACACCACGAGATGGATTTCCTGACAATGTGTCAATATAAGCTAAATATAAAGATTAAATATGTGCACTGGAAATGATCATGCACTTGTTTTTCCAGATATCAAATGCATTTGCACCATTCTATGAATAATACATTTTCCCAATAACTAACTTCTGTAAAATAATTTAGGGAAAAACAACCAATTTAAAGGGGGGAAAAAGACCCATTCAAACAAAAATCCATATACTTTTGCTTTATGAGTGCCATATCCTCACTTTAAAAACTCAGTTCTTTCGAATGACTTATTCCCTCCATCTACACAAACCACAATCTGTCTATCCATATAGTGTCAGCAGTAACATATATCAAATTCTGAGTTTTATCTTTTAGGATTTGTTATCCCCCAGAGAAATGTAGTTCAAATACACTTAATGTAGTAAATTGAGGCTTGAATAATCGACCTGCTCAAAAATTCTGAGAACTGGATTAAGTAAGTTGAGTCCTACTTATCAATTAAAGAGAGTATATACCATTAAGGCAGGCAATCTTTAAATATGAGTAGGGATCACCTTAAATTTTCCTTAAACTTTCATCTGGAAAAAAACTAAGAAAGCCCACAACCAGATTATAGTTTTTAATTTCTCTATACATTATTAAGAATTCTGATGAACATTTGATTACTTACTCCCACTTAGAATTTGAGTATGTAAATTTACTGTATATACTCTCATAATTATTAGACCAAGGGTCACCAAACTATGGCTTGTGGGCCAAATACAAACCGTCACTTCCTTTTGAAAATGAAGTTTTACTGGGACACGCCACGCTTATCTGATTATGTACTTACTGTCTATGACTAGTTTCATGCTACAATGGCAGAAAAAGTATTTAGAACAGAGACTGCAGAACCTAAAATACTAAGAACTGTCCCTTTTCAGGAAAAAGTTTGCCAACCCCTAACATAGATGATTATTAAAGCATACGTAAAACAATTTACACTTAAGTAAATGAAAAAAAATTACACTTAAGTTGTTTTGAAAGAAAGAAAAACAAGTAGAATTAAAATTAGATATAGGCCAACCATAACAAACTTACCATAAAAAGAAACCCAAAGTAAAATAAGTCCCAAGAGGATACTTTACTTGGTGCTGATTCAGATGAAGAATTTGATCCTACCTTAACATTACCAGTTTATTTTTAAGAGTATATACTATGCTATGTAAATGCTATGGAACTGATATATTCAAGAGTATATAGATAAATGCCATGGAACTGTTCACTTAAAAATGGTTTATTTTATGTTGTGAATTCATCTCAATAAATTATTTTTTAAGAGTATATACAGTATTTTACAGGTTTCTACCTTTAAGTGGGCCACATTATATTGCAGTGGTTAAATATGTAAGTTACATCTTACCTAATAATGTGGTTTCTCCAAAATCTCTTAGATCATCTCAGACCCTTGTGTATATTTCTTCTTTGCCAGTAGATGGAGACAACACCACTGAAAGTTTAAAAGACATCATTCCCTGTTTAAAGGGAGCTTGCTGGTCTGAAAACTAGGGGAACCCTAACCCAAGATTTCTTCAGTTATTTTTTAAAAAAGCAGACAGAATGGCTATGCCAAAACCAGAAATCCAAGGGATTATACCGAATAGTAACTATGGACATCCTCAAAAATTTACTGAAGGGAGACTAAACTCTGTACACAATTGAATAGCTAATAAATCATCATAATAAAATGCAATCATCTCTGTAACTTATAAGATTCAAACTTCCTGCTCACTGCTCCTAATTTAGGCTAGAATATTTATTTTTCAGTTTCAGAAAGTGTAATTCAGAATATGTAAGAAAAAGAGTTCTTTGAATTCCAGAGGTAGATGCAGTACATGGATGGTGTTTATAAGTATTAGTTTATGTACTGCTAGAAGACTTTTCTTCAAAATAAGACAACTATCCTGATCAACATAGAAATCATAAGAACTTTATTAAAAAAAAAAGAGAGAGAAGGCAGAAATGGTGGAAGCAGCAAGAAAAAATTCAACTGTATGGTCACAATAAAAAGAAATGTTATAACAGGGAAGAATCAAACTCATCTACTTTCCAAGTTTCTTACTTCACTACTAAAAATGATATAAACAAACCAAAATTGTCTGCAAGAAGCAAATTTCAAATCTGAAAGCTTAAGAAGTCATCCAAAAATAATTATTTAATATGTTTCAAATAACAACTTTCCTTTCCAAATTCAGAGCCTGAACAAAAAACGAAGTTATCAAGCTAAAAAGAGAGAACTGAGGTATTACTGAACTATTTATATTTGCCACAAGACTCCTGTCCTAGATGTGGACTAAACAAGAACAACCCATTTGGCAGAAAATGTCTTATTAAGAAAAAAGATTACATTAAGCCAAATAATATCTAGTTAAAAAGAAATACAAAAATCTTAAAATCCTTTATTTTAATGTATATTTTGCTCATTCTGTAATCAAAAGCCAGAACTAAAACAAGCTTCCACAGAAGGGAAATGAATATAGTGCTCAAATATTAGCATGCCTGAAATGCCTATCTAGGTTAAACCAGAACTAACAATAATTGCTAAAATAAATTCTCTTATGACATTATAAGATAAAGTAGGTAAAGCAGATCCCGAACCACAAACTTCTATTTAACTCTGAAATTTTTTGATTCCAAACAGACAGGAACTATCATGTGCCAAGAAAACTACACCCATATTCTAACTGCCTATTAAGAGCACAAACAACCATGAGCTCCTTTCCATCATCCACACAGTAAATGTTCTGCAGCTTTATTTAATCCTTGGGTTGGCTTCCTCTTGACAAAGAACAAACTTTTTGACCCTTTCCCAACCCTTCAACAACTGGTGTGTATAAAGGTAATGCTTTAATTAAGTAACCACCACCACCACCACAGAAACGCACTTTGCAATTTTCAAAGTGTAGTCATATAAATAAATTGAAATTTTATGACAGGAAAATCTCAAACGTAAAGAAAAAACTATGGCCAACACACATAATTCAGTGAAATGTAAATAATATTTGCATTTTGCATGGTTACCTATCCACCAACACAGATGAGGTAGAAATGATTTTACCCAGATTTTTTAAAGCAGTAACTGGAAGAATGTCCTGGAATTCTAGGATTAATATAAAGTAGATATACCAAACTGCAATCTACAAATGATATCACTACAAAAGGAAATAAAAATGACCAACAAGGAATAAATTTTTATACTAACTGGATTTTTTGGGGGGGAAAAAAAACCACACACAAAAAACAAAACACCAGGTGTTAACCTGGAAAGTTCTTCTTGGGGATCTATAATTGTCAGTGCTCCTGCCTCCACCTGCTGGCAAACAGATTATGAAATGAGCAGAGATCACTGGTTTAAAAAGTTGACATTTTTGGGTAACTTTAATGTCTTATGTAATTATTTGGCATGATGCTACTCTGTGTTAATAAATCAGTAATATATTGATGAAATCAATTAGGAAAAAACACACTGAACTTTACACACACAAAATTACAAAAGATTTCTTGGTTCAGAACATTGTCTAACAGGCCAAATCAATTTATAAATTGTTTTTAATTACCTGATAAATGACATCTTGGAAAAGGACTGGAAAAGTAAGTGCTGCATCTTCTAGCTCATTTAGACTACAGTGTACTAGTGTTTCATCCTTAAAATAAAAAGCACATACCAAGTGAACCAAGATATTTAAAGAAATTTCAAATGATAATTTCATGTACCCATGACCACCAAACACATTTATGAAAGTACTCATTCATATGTGGAATTTCTATTTATCATACATTCCTATGTGTGGCATAGCAATTTGGGATAGAATTTTCTAAGCCAGTTCTCAGGTATGGTCCCTGGACCAGCAAGTAGTATCAGCATCATCTGCAATGAAATGCAAATAAATAACTAGTTAGAAATGCAATATTCTAACTAGTTATAAATGCAAATCTTCCAGCTCCACTTGTGATAATTCAAAAACTCAGAGGGGGATAAAGAGGAGCTCAGCAATCTTTACTTAATAAGCCCTTGAGGTGATCCCGATGCATGCTCAAGTTTGAGAACCAGTGTTCTGAATTCTGCAGCTGCCAACTTTCTGTTAAGTAAAATAAATATATACTCCTTTTATTTAACAATTAGCCAATGGAAGTTTAGAATCTAATTATATTTAAAAGTACATATATTCTATTCACATAGCTCCTTATCCTTTAACCTTTTATAAAGATTTTTATATTATAAAATGGATGCCTCAGTATCTGTTGAATATGTTTCAGACATAAACATTATTTAACTAAATTAGCAGTCAATGAAGACTTGTCATTTTTGATTATCACACCCTGTTTGCTATTAAGAGGATAAGAAGGTGAGGATCATTCCATCTAAGATATGTGCCAATATTTATATTTCTTAAATAATGATTAAAAAACAGTTCTATTTGTAGTTAAGTGAAAAAACACTTTTTTTGGAAAAATAAAAAGCTGCCAATGACTACCCCCAAAATTTTCCAATGCATTTACAATGAATTAAAATGAAACACAAATGTTCATACCTTGTGATTCCACATCTTATTAGCTGGAGTGTTTCTTTTAACCTAAAGTTAACTCTGGGGAGGCAAAGAGCAAAAAATACTCTAGATATGCCTCATTTTCTTTTAATAGCATATCAGTCTATATACATTTCAAGGTATTGTCTTAGCATCTTAAAAAAAGGTATCCTCTTTTCCTCAACTGCATAATAACTAATTCTACTACTTCTTCATCTATAGATTATCTAAATTTTGATCCTTCTTCATTTACTTCTATAAAATTACTCATTTATGCTCAGCCAAGTCCTATCTTTTCCATTTACCTTCACACTGGATTAAAAATTATATGGTCAAGCTTGCTATCATGACCACATCAACTCCTAACACAAAAATATAGCAAAAGCTCTTTTTTCAGTTCCTTCACTAACTTGCACATCAAATCTACACTACTGGGCGCCTGGGTGGCTCAGTGGGTTAAGCCGCTGCCTTCGGCTCAGGTCATGATCTCAGGGTCCTGGGATCGAGTCCCGCATCGGGCTCTCTGCTCAGCAGGGAGCCTGCTTCCTCCTCTCTCTCTCTCTGCCTGCCTCTCTGTCTACTTGTGATCTCTCTCTGTCAAATAAATAAATAAAATCTTAAAAAAAAAAAAAAAATCTACACTACTCATCATCAGTTTCAAAATTTTCTCTTGCTACTTATCCTCTAATAAATACCTAATACTTAGGACCTCTGGAGAGCTCTCTTACGTCACTTTGGCTAGACAAAGGCTAAGGTATTAAACTCTCAAAAAAGAAATATACATGCTAGTTACAATTTCAAATAATAAACTTTTCCTCAAGAAAAAAATTTTATGAGAAATAAACCACATTTCCAATTATAGGATACCAGTAACAAAGGCTAAATAATAACATGCTTCCCAATATTATGTAACAGGTAGGTGTTCAGTTCTCAAAGCTCTTCTGGTACCCTAAAACATAAATCTTTAACATACCAAGAGAGCACATTAAAGGTTTTATTAGCATTAAGAGCTCATGTTTTTAGGAGTCTATTAATAAAGTCATTGGTATTAGATAAAGCACAAAAATAAGAAGAGAAAAAGGGCTATAATCTTGCATAAGGTCCATTCAATGGGACCCAGATAATATTTGGTTTTTCAAAAAAAACATAATCCTGACACCACCCCCACCCCCACCTGAAAAAAGACGAAATCTAGGCATGAAATGAAGTAGAATTTATCTGGAAATTTTTTTAAAAAAAAATCACAAGGGTCTCAGAAATACGGGGGAAAGAACTAATTTCAAAAATGAAAGCCTAATTTATTTTCAAAGAGTACCTGATGACAACCAAATTGAGGACCCTGGCACTAGACTATGCTTCAAATAAAAACATTTCACAACATCCACAATATGTTTTGTAAATGTTTAAGATTATTCACATTCACTTTTATCCTTCCAGGTATTTTGGGCTAGTGTTTTAAAAAAGAAATTTAACTCCTTTATTTTCTCTACCAGTACATATAATATACTTACCAGGTCTAAAACTAGGGAGAATTCTGGTGTGCTTCTTGTTTTCAATGGAAGAGCAGGTTTCCTATTTAGTTGTTCTTCTGTCAGTGGTGGAACATGCTTGATGAAATAATACCTACAAATCAAATTTTAAGAAAATCTCATTTCTACATTTTATAAATATAAAACATATTACTAAATTCAGCTTATATTTAAATCTTTAATTAAATAATACACTTTTAATCTAGTAACCAAAACCTGTGAAATATAAATAAAACTGAAAATATTAGTACTTCAGTAACTCAGTAAAAGTATTAATACCTACAAGTTACATGTTCTTTCCAATATACCATTCAGCCACCCGTCCACTGTCTTTCATTCTGCTCCAAGAGGAAAAGGAAAACAAAAAAACAAAAAAACTCACGGGTCAAATACTTCCCAGTCTTCTTCATAGGTGGCCTCTGCATGAGTTGATGAATAGCCACTATCTGGAGTTACTGGTGCTATTTAATAAAATGAAAAACAAAATGTTACTTTTACTCACTATGAAGTATATATTTTTACCCTTTTATATGATTTTCCTGAAGCCCTGTGTATTTTAGGTTCAAGAAATGAAATAATTTACAAATAGTAATGCAAAGCAAATTTATTAACACAGAGATCTAACTCCAGACCCAAAAGAAAAAATTGCCATTACAGGTAAAATGGCAAGCTAAATCATGGCTGGCAGAATTAAAATCCCTCACAGCCAAGAGAAAATTTACTACTTATTATCACAAACATACACTCCATGAAATTTCAGTTTCTAGCTGAATTGTGTTTTATATATATAACCATAAATATTTCATGGGGCTCCTGTAACCAGTGACACTTAGCAAACTACCCTGTACATGTACAAGCAATCAGTATATATTTGTGCTGACCTTACAGCCAGAGGTAGTTTTTAACCTGAAATCTATGAACACTGACACTCCTTAAGAGGTTCATGAAACTCCCTTGAAAACTTAATGAAAAAATGTTGTATGTACATTTTTACAGGAATCTCAGTGGTGTCTAAATTCTTTTAAAAAGTTACAAAACGCTGCTCTGTATAGAAACCATTGCTTTAGAAGAGGCTTTATTTTACTCCTAATTTACAAGCAACCTAAAAATAATCATGAAGTAATTCTATACTCCATGACAAATGGTCCATTCTACATTTAAATTAAAATTCAAATGATAGAGCATCAGAAATAATGCCGAGAGGGGAGCCTGGCTGGCTTACTTGGAAGAGCATGTGACTCTGGATCTTAGGGTCAAAAGTTCAACCCCCATGCTGGGTGCAGAGATTACTTAAATAAACAAAAAACTTACAAAAAAAGAAATTATGCTGGGAATTTTCTAAGACAATAATTATAACAAATTCAAGGAGAGGACAAAATACAAGATTTTTAAGTTAGAGGTACTGTCTCCGAGATAAAAGTTCAAGATGGATGCTACAGTCTGAATGTTTATATCCCCACAAAATGGTATTTCAAGGTGGAGACTTTAGGATGTCATGAGGTCATCCACCCTCATAAATGGGACTACTGCCCTAATAAAAGAGACTCGAGAGAGTTCAAATATTTTCTACCATGTAAGGATGCACGAGAAGACAACTGTTTATGAACCAGAAAGCAAGCCCTCACCAGGTAATGAATCTGCTTGGTGCTCTGATCTTGGATTTCCCAGTATCCTAAACAGAGAAATAAAGTTCTGCTGTGTATATGCCACCTAGTCTGTGGTAATTTGTTTTTGCAGTCCAAAAGGACAAAGACAGTGGGAACTCAAAAAAACTTCTATAATCTATCTATAGGAATGCAATATTGGTGGATAATAGTCAAAGGACAAAAACCAAATCCTTTTTGATATTACCAGGTATTCTTTTTTAAATGATTTTATTTCTTTTACAGAAAGAGAGAGAGACTGAGTGCATGCATGAGTGGGTAGAGCAGCAGGAGGTGGGGGGAGAAAAGGGAGAGACTCTCAAGCAGACTCTGCAATGAGTGTAGAGCCTGACATGGAGCTCCAGTTCATGACCCTGAGATCATGACCTGAGCCAAAACCAAGAGACACTTAAATGACTGAGCCACCCAGGTGCCCCATCATGTATTAATTCTTTATGTATGTATTACCTTGTTAACATAGTGTATATGTTTAGTGAAGGACAATAAATGTAAAGCATAATTTTTGTCCATCTAACAACTTTATGCCAATAACAGTTCATTAGCAGAAGGGGTGATATAAAATATATCTTTTAACTACTTCTGATTCAAATTCCTATTATCTTCAGAGAAAGGGGTAAAGGAAGCAATATTTGAGTGCACTTTTATTTCACCCCACCTAGTTTTCAAAACCCTGAATTATTTCCCCTTCTAAAGGTCAGAAAACCATCTTAGAAGTTGACTAAAGTCACAGAGCTAAGTAAGTAACAGAGCCAATCTCCTTCCTTCTTATTCTCTTTGGCTAGGTTCCTGAAGTTAAAGAAAAGTAATAGTAATAATCTTTGTCACTCATATTCATCTTTTAACATCAGCAAAAATTTTTCTTCTATCCTGTCATGATGCAGAGTAAATGCAATGTGCCACCTCATCATTTTGTGCACTTATTTTTAATATCCCTCCCCACACTGTACAGTAATTTGTTTGATTACTTGGCTCATCAACTAGATCATATACTCTTCAGGGTCAAGGAGCATTTATCTTATTCATCTTTATAAATAATGTCCATCACAGAAAATAGGTGTTCGATAAATGTTAGGGGAAAAATGAATGAGACAACTGGAGCAAATTTTCTTTCCCACCCCCCCCCCCCCAGAAACCACTAACATTATAGAAATCCCTTCTCTGTTTTCGCTGTTGTCAAAAAAAAATAAATACAAAGGATTATAAAGCAGTACAAAAATAATGAACAAACATCAAACAAGAGGCCTGGACTTAAATCTATTTGCCCAAACACCAGAAAAGGAATGAGCATAAAATGATAGGTGAAGAGTTGACTCCTTTGTAAATCTTATCCACCCAAGAATGAACTATGTGCATAATCCATTTTGATTCCACAGATTCATTATTATTCTTAAAATATAATATTATAGGGCACCTGGGTGGCTCAGTCAGTTAAATAGCTGCCTTTGGCTCAAGTCATGATCCCAGAATCCCGGGATCAAGTCCCACCATCAGGCTTCCTGCTCAATGGGGAATCTGCTTCTCCCTCTACCTGTTGCTCCCCCTGCTTGTACTTTCTATCAAATAAATAAATAAAATCTTTTAAAAAATATAACATGATTGGGGCGCCTGGGTGGCTCAGTGGGTTAAAACCTCTGCCTTCGGCTCAGGTCATGATCTCAGGGTCCTGGGATCGAGCCCCGCATCGGGCTCTCTGCTCAGCAGGGAGCCTGCTTCCCTTCCTCTCTCTGCCTGCCTCTCCATCTACTTGTGATTTCTCTCTGTCAAATAAATAAATAAAATCTTTAAAAAAAAAAAATAACATAATTTAACATTATAGAAATTAATCTTTTATTAGACCAATTTAAAATAAATCTTTCCTGTTATGTCACTTTTCTCTTCATATTGGTATTATTGGGTTGTGCTATATAGAAGTTTCATAACTGTATGCATTTTTTAAATGTTTTCTCTTTTATTTTTTCAAGTTTCCCTTTATATTCAAGGGAAGAACATCATTCTACTTCCTTACACCAAACTACATTTCTGAACCAATAAATGGCTAGGGTCTCTCAAATGCCTGGCATTATAAAAAGACAAATCTAAAATAAAACCCTGAAATCTTATTCCTCTGGGTAAAGATGACCATCCTAAATTTTATTTCTGCTTTTAAGCATGATGGAACAGTTTCATCTTTTAGCTTTATACATCTGTATATCACAGCCCTCAGAGGTAATAAATTCTGATCTCATATGTTCTACATTTCCATGACAACTGGCTCAGGCTCCTAACAAGTATGTTAGGCCTTTATAAGGATCCAGAATTAGGCTGCAAAGTTTGGATGTAGGGAAAGATCTAGGAAAAGAAGCTTCTTTTGGGAGGATGTCATCTATATAGGCAACAAATCTGAAGGTATACGATTGCCTGAAGGTGGGAACTTCAAGTCTGAGACTGGTACAATTATATCAAGAGTGTATGTTTTGCTGTTTGTATTAAAATTCTCTAAGTAGTCAGGTAGTAAAAATAAACTGTAAAATGACTGATGCTCAATCAAAACAACCTTCTTTTTTGTTTAAGGATTTTATTTATTTGTCAGAGAGAGAAAGCACAAGCAGGGGTAGCAGCAGGCGGAGAAACAGGCTCCCCCCTGCTGAGCAGGGAGCCAGACACAGGACTAGATCCCAGGATCCCGGGATCATGACCTGAGCCAAAGGCAGATGCTTAACTGAGCCACCCAGACATCCCTCAAAGCAACCTTTTAAAAAAAATTCAATTTCAAAATGACCAGATTTGGGGGAGAAAGTTTTAATTCCAATTTTAATCATTTTATGTTCAAGAAAGAAAAACTTATGTATTTGATCTATTAAAGAAAAGAATACTGAATTTTTATACATTATTCATGAAGATGCATTAAGAAAAGGAATTTTCTTCACCTGTAAGGGGTGGGATATCACGATTAACTGTTTCTTCTGCTTCTTCTAAACCATTATTTATTGATGGCCTCACTTGAACTGCTTGATTTGAGTAAGCTGCTCCATTTGTTGACGTAGTAGTACTGGTAGTGATCTCATCCACCTGTTCCATATCAAGTTGTTTTACTATCTCTTCAGCTTCCACAGCCTGTCCTGGGGAATCGGATCCTGATGTTCCTATAATCGAGATTCAGTATGCTCACAACCATCATTTAAAAACTCAACAGGGGGTTGGGGGAGAGGCATAGATGCTTTCAAGGGTACAAACTTACAGCAAGTCAACCTAAGCCCTAGAGACTTCATGCACTGTAGAGTGAATATAGACAAATACTGTATCATAATCCTCAAACCTAATTGTTCTAACCACTAAAAAGAAAAGGTAATTATGTAATGTGATAGAGGTACTAATTACTGTTACAAGGCAATCAATCATATTACAATATATAAATGTATCAAATCAACTTGTTTACCCTTAAATTTACATAACGTAGGTGAAATATTTTAATAAAAGTGAAATTAAATAATGAAAAGTAAACTCAAATATTTGGAAAAATTAAATACAACAGAGATAGAGGTGAGGATACCACTGTTAATGAGTCTTTTCCAAACATTTCAAATAATCAGGAATAAAGACTATTATAAAATAGAAGGATATTGGTGAACTAAATTTTCTTAAGAGTGTTCAAATAGTTTAGAAACACCTATTTATAGTCAAACCACAGTCATAATTTAGAACTTTTAAACATTTTTGAGATGTAACTGACAATATAACCTTGTGTAAGTTTCAACTGTATATGTTGATTTAATACATTTATATATTGCATTATGATTACCAACCTAACCTGAGGCTAACACCTCTATCCTGCCATATCATAACCATTTTTCCGTGGTGAGAAAATCTAAGATCTAGTCTCTCTGCAACTTTGAAGTATACAATACAGTATTGGTGACTGTAGAACTTTTCAATAAAGTATATATCATTTATTAAATGCCTACTATGAGCTAGGCATTATATATGTATTTTTTCCATTATCTTTTCCATTATTTATTTCCATTAAACAACTCCTGATTCTTCCAGTACTAAATAAACATCCTAGCCACTGTAGGCAGTTGTAATTTTTAAGCCAAATGTAGTTATCCAAGAATGAGCTAACTGTTCCCCTAATCATCGGACCATTTTTATTCAGAGATATAAGAACAATTTCCTAACAAGATTCCATCTTAGTAACAAAGACTGAAGTTAGTTTCCTCATCATACTCGACCACCACCTAAATGACTGTGTTGCCCAATTCTTCTTCCACTATGAGATAAACCCAACTTGCTTTTTTTTTTTTAAAGATCTTATTTATTTATTTGACAGAGACAAAGCAAGAGAGGAAACAGGACACAAGCACGGGGAGCGGGAGAGAGAGAAGTAGGCTTCCCGTTGAGCATGGAGCCTGATCCCAGGACCCTGAGATCTTGACCCAAGCCGAAAGCAGACGCTAAACAACTGAGCCAGGCTCCCCCCAACTCTATTTCTTTATGGAATGCTCCAAATGTCATTTTCAATAAGATCAACCTCCCATACTCCTTCTCCCTCACAGCTTCAACCCCTTTCCAAAAATCCTCTTTTCCTGACATCTTTCCCACAACATACTAACTGAATAAGAACTCACTTACTTCCATTGCTGCTACGAGATCAATGGTTTTCCACTGGATTTGCAAAAAATGTCTGTTCCTTTGAAACTGATGTCACTTAGCTATATAATTCTTCACTTATCCCCACTGCTGACATATCCCAACTGCAGCCAGCACCCTCTCTCAATCAGAGGAATTTAACACCTAGCTACCAGTTCAAAGCTCTATTAAACATCACCTAGTGGTTACTACAGGTGATTATCAATGACTCACCTAAGACTAATCCTTAAAGGTCTTACCCTCTTTAGCTCCTTCTTCGTTTATACTGCTTTCTTAAGCAACTACCATGACCATAACCTGGACATTCACACTAAGCAAAGGTTCATCTCTGAAAACTAAAGTTCAAATATATCAATCTCCTACCATAACCTAATCTTTTAATTATCTATCTCATATTCCTATTATATGTGATCTTCAAGTTTGATAAAAGCCGGTCTCTTTCATTCTAAACAATCCCTCAACAGCTCATTCCCACCCTCTCATTTAGTTAGATTTCATGGTATCTCACTTAAACCACTCTCAAACCAGCAGCTTCAGGATCCTTGCTCAGTCTTGACAGTCTTTCCACTGTTATCCATTACAGAAATCCCTCTTGAATCAATGTAACTTATTGCTTACTACTATGTGTGTTTCTTTAAATTAACCCAAAAGCAAACACTCTAAACCTTCACTGTTCTCCTCAATCCTGGCCACCAGGAATCTCAGCACATGTCATCATCATCTCCTTCAAAGAAAAAGTTGTAACTATCAAACATCAACTTCTGCCATCCAAACACTTATTTCTCCAAGATCTTAGTTCGTTGAAACATACAGACCATTTATTATTTAAATTTATTATTTATTATGAAAAGACCATAGGTATTTTAATATCTGTAAACTGATAATACAATAGACTATTGCTTAAGCCCAGATTTCTAAGCTCCACACCACACCAGAAGGACAATGGCTACCAGACATTTTATTTGGCTATTTCATGGCATCTCAAACTCAGCATGGCCCAAATAAAATTCAATTATCTGTCTTCCAAAACATAACTTCCTGCTCTTGAAAAAATAACCTTGTGTCCTCTTAATCTCTTGTTTATTTCATCTCCAATCTGTGCCCAAAATGTGTCCATTCTGTATCTCTGATCCTTCTTCTTTTCTCTAATATCACCATTAAGGTTGCATGAAGTCTCACATGGACTATAACTCTAATTGTTTATCCCACACACAACCTTTTAGAATGTAGCCAACACACTACTGCCAAAGAGCTTTTTGGAAAACACAAATCTGTTCATATTATTCACCAGTTCAAAATCTTTCAAACATCTTTCACTAAGGATAAAATTAAAATATCTTACCATGTTAGCTTTAATTTGCCAAATTTGTAACTCTATCTTAACCCATTCTATGCACTCCTCAAATCTATCTGTAACAAACTAATTTGTTTCTCAAACACACTATGCCTTCCCTCATGCTGCTCATTCTTACTGGAATGCCCTTTACCACCTTTCAGTTTTTCTATAAAGACTATTGTTAGATTCCACTAACTCCATTCTCTGAATATCCCACTGCCCCATACCTCTATCAATGCACTTATAAACATTTATAATACCTATTTATGCATCTCTCTCCGTCTTGTAAAAAAGCAAGCTCCTTGAGGGCAGGGACCATGTGTTAATCATCCTTGAATCTCCAGGGACTAGTAGTACAATGGCTGGGACATGGCAAATATTGAACTGAATGAATTGAAATCTTCAAATCACCCCATCCCATACTTAAGTATAATTATCCTCTCTCATGGTTAAGAGGCTCCATTTGAAGAACTGGACCAAGGTAACACAGTTAAAGAGTGGCAGAACTGGAATTTTAAAACAAATCTTTCTAATTCCAATGCCCATTCTTTTTCCACCACACCAGCTATTTCCAAAGACGTTCTAAGGGGCACTAGTTTTACAAGATATTAATTGATTTTCCACAGAAAAGGGTTTTTAGAGTAACACATGTCTAGAAAATACAAGGTTAAACAAAGTTAAAGGTAGTTTTTTGTTTTATTTCTACTACAGGATTTTACAAGTTCTTTCATGTGCCAACATGCATTATTTTTAGCTCCCAGAGCAATTAGATTTTATAGTGTACCACTCTGTCTTTTAAAAATTATATTATTATCCAGAAACATAATTCAGACTAGAATTTAAATAATCAGGCAACAAACATTTAACGGCTATTTTCCATGTGCCCCATGCTATATCAAACAACTAGGTAGATGCAAAAATAAAGACATAATCTCTTACCCTCATGTAATCCAGAGACTAAATCAACATTTATGAAATTAAGAATTAATCAAAAAATATAGGACACTAAGTTAAATCTTTAATAAATATATGTGGGGCAGGACAACCTGGGTAACTCAGTCTACTGGGCAGCCAACTCTTGGTTTCAGCTTGGGTCATGATCTCAGGGTTGTGGGACCAAGCCCTACACTGAGTTCTATACTCAGCATGTAGTTGGCTCTCTCCTTTTCTCTCCCTTCTCAGATTCTCTCCCTTTCTCTCCCTATTCTAGGGCCCGTGTGCATGCTCTCTCTAATAAATAAAATCTTAAAAAATGTATGTATGTTGGGAAACAATCCAAGTTTCAATCTTTGGCAAAGGCATTGTATAATGAAAACATTCAATTCATTTGCATTAGAGTAGTTACTAATTATCCAAATTAAAGATCCCTAGCGGGTCTTTGATGATAAATGATGAATGACAAAATGTGTTACAAATGATTAAAAAAAAAATGTGTTACAGAAAATCACCTAGTTTCAGTTCACTTAAAATAGTCAACAAATTCTACTTTATTAATCTAGAATATTGAGAATATTTCTGGATTCTCTCCAGGTACACACTAAGGATTACAGAAATCTTTCCAACATGAAAGAAATTACTTACTTCTTCTCTAGCCCAAAGTTTAGCATTTAGCTTTTCAGGTAGTGAAATACTTCAACAGAATTAAACATGACCTAAATTTATCTCAGTCACACACAAAAAAATGGAGTTTAAGAAGCTGTGTATTTTTTTTTCTTCAGGAGCTGTGTATTTTTTTTTTTTTTTTAAAGATTTTATTTATTTATTTGACAGAGAGAGATCACAAGTAGGCAGAGAGGCAGGCAGAGAGAGAGGAGGAAGCAGGCTCCCTGCCTAGCAGAGAGCCCGATGTGGGACTCGATCCCGGGATGCGAGATCATGACCTGAGCCGAAGGCAGCGGCGTAACCCACTGAGCCACCCAGGTGCCCCAGGAGCTGTGTATTTTTAATGAGGCTGAAAACAAACCTAAGATGCTGACAAAATATGCCAGTAAAATCAAACAGATATTTAAAAAAACTAGGAAAACTATTAATTTTTTAGACCCAAATTATGGGTAATATAGCTTATACTTACCATTTTTTAAAAAAGATTTTATTTATTTATTTGACAGAGAGAGACACAGCAAGAGAGGGAACACCAGCAGGGGGAGTCGGAGAGGGAGAAGCAGGCCTCCCACCGAGCAGGGAGCAGTTGTGGGGCTCAATCCCAGGGGCCTAGGACCATGACCTGAGCCGAAGGGCAGATGCTTAATGACTGAGCCACCCAGACGCCCCTCTACTTACCATTTTTATTTGCTGGTGAAAAAAAGTTGAAGACAGGAGAAAATATGGTCCCCAACAATGTAGTCCTTGGAGGACTGCCAGAGGAAGGATTATCTTCTAATTTTCCATTTTGTTTTACATGTTGATTTGTCATTTCATAACTACCAGCTTCTAAGAAAGAAACAAGAAAAAGGTTGCAATCTAGAAAACATGACTTTAAGGAATGTTTTAAACAATTCACTATGAAAATAATTTTTTGCCTCAAAATATTTCATAAAAACTGATTAACATTTAATGTTAAGAAAGCTGATTACTTAAAAATATCCTGAGGTAAATAAATTATAAATCAAATTATTTTTATAACAAGTTTATTTATAATGTTTTGTAACTGCTACAAAGCATGCTGACATCTATAAGTATATAGAATGAAAGGCTTCAAAATCCACAGTGTTACAGAAAATGAAATAAATTCTTTGTAAGTAAAGCAAGTTACATCAAAAACATAAATGCAAGATCCTGTCCTTATTTACATTTTGGGAGGCTGCCTATTTCACAAAACCAATCTATTAGTAACAATAACGGCTAAATAAGTAGAGGCAACATAGATCTACTGAAGTAGAAGACTGTGTACAGCAGTGTCTATTACTTATGCATACCCAGGCATCATTTCAGAGTGGTTAAGAACAGGTTTTTTTGTCTTTTGGTTTTTTAGTTTCTTATGAATAAAAAAAATTTAATGGATTTTTAGAAAATATACAATAAAAATAAATTCAAACAAATGTGTTTTGATTAACCATCCTTGACCTTCTGCAACTTCACTTGGTATCTACCACATTCTTTCCTTCTTTGAAATAGGTCTTTTGTTTCTTTTTCCCTAATTTTAACAATAGAGATACAACACTGAATTGAGGGGAAAGAGGTAAGGAATTATTCTTGTTGTGGTGTTTAAACCAGGAATGGTTAAAAAGCAGTAATCCACACTCTAAAGTGTTGTTTTTCATAGCTTTCTCTGCTTATCCTTCCTTCTCCTTTTTCACTTTGAGGAGCTTCCCAGCAATATTATAAGATACTGACCTATAACAAGGTTTATCAAGAGCAGCACTACTGATTTTGGGCCTGGATAATTCTTTACTGAAGGAGGATGTCCTGTGCATTGTAGGATGTTTAGCAGCATCCCTAACCTCTACCTGTTAGATCTGAGTAGTAACCTCCCAACAAACTGTGACAACCAAAAAGGTCTCCAGATATTAATAAATGTCCCCTGGGGACAAAACCAACCCTAGTTAAGAACCACTGCCCCAAGTGATACAAGTCCCCTATGAGCTATGAAATTCCATGATCCAGAAATAAATTCTTTATACGTATTTCAATACATTAAGTTTGATACATTAACTCAGTTAACTAAATTTATTAGAGGTCAAAGATGCTCCATATACATTTTTCTGATAAACAGCATAAAACTTGCTGCTCTGCCTTTATTTATTTTAACTCATCAAAATAGATTTATACTAGATAGATGAATTTTTATTTTATTTCATGCTGATACTTAATACAAAGATTACAAAAATAAGGGGAAAACTCTAGAGTCAATTTTTAAAAACAGAAAATAAATATGACAGGTAAGATCTCTGCTTACACCTAATAGAACAATATCTAAATATTAACAAACCTCCATTTACTTGACTTTTCCGTCTTACTCGAGATATCTGTTTGTTAGGCTTTTCTCCTGCTCTTGGTGTTGATGTGATCAAATTATTATCTATATCACGTTCAATCCTACTCCGTTTCGAAGGATTTTCTCTCTCTTCCTTAAGATATGAGGAAAAAACATGCATTGAGCATAGGCATTCTGCCTTTAGATTATACTTATAAAATATGATATGTAGCCCCATGTTCATTGCAGCATTATTTACAACAGCCAACAGAAACAATTTAAGTATTTATCTGTTGATGAATGGATAAGGAATATAAGGGATGTGTACACACACACACACACACACACACACACACACAGGAGTATTATGCAGCCATTAAAAAGAATGAAATCTTGTCACTTGTGACAACATGGATGGACAACATGGATGTGCTATGGGAAGATAGTTAAAATACCGCATGACCTCACTTTTATGTGGAATCTAAGTAACAAATGAAAAAAGACTCTACTCATAGATACAGAGAACAGACGGGTGGTTGCCAGAGGTGGGTGATGAGGGGTGGCAAAATGGGTGAACAGACTCAAAAGGTACAAATTTTAAGTCTAAAATAAATAAATCATAGAAATGTAATGCACAGCATAGAAACTATAGTTAATACAGTACTGCATGTTTGAAAGTTGCTAAGAGAATAAATTGTAAAAGTTCTCATCACCAAAAAATGTTCTAACTATGGTGACAGATGTTAGCTAGGCTTACTGTGATGATCATTTTACAACACATATATATAAATATCAAATCATTCTGTTTTACATTAAATCTAATATAATGCTGATATATTATACCTCTAATATAATGCTGTTATAGTATACCTCAATTTTTTAAAAAATATATATATGTGTAATATATTTCTCTTTTCCACATCCAGAAGAAACAAAATAGAACTACATAATATCCAACAGTGCTAAAAAACAAAGGAAAAATCTGACAATGTTAGAGGTTAATTATTAATGTACTTATAATACACAAATATAACTAGAGCATCCTTATAATTCAGATCCTTTCTCCTGGGTCCATTTAATTATCTATGCTGGGCGCCTGTGTGGTTTAGTTGGTTAAGCATCTGCCTTTGGCTCAGGTCATGATCCCGGAGTTCCAGGATCATGTCCCGCATTGGGCTCCCTGCTTGGTGGGGAGTCTGCTTCTCCCTCTGACCCTCCTTCCTCTTGTGCTCTCTCTCTCTCTAATAAATAACATCTTTTTAAAAAATTTAAAAAAATAAACTGTGCTAATGAAATACTCAATTGTACAATCTCCTCTGAGTTTTCAGCAATTTTCCCCTATTCTTAAACTGGTCCGAAAGAACAGTGGTTGTTTCCTTGAGCACTCAGGATAAGAGAGAGAATCCCATTGGAATTTGCTGGCATATCACATATTACCAAAAATAACAGGGCCTGCCATGCCACACCATTCTTTAACTGCCCAAATTAATACTAAAGAGTCTACTCCCTAATAAAGCTCCCTATTCATTTCCTTTTATATGGGAGAAATCGACATCACCAGTTAAGACTGTTTTTGCAGTACTGACTAAAGGACTATACGCCAAGTATACTGTCAAAGTATACTGATTTTTCTTCATTTGTACATCTATTTTTCTCATTTATAAAAGTTTTCTAGAATCATCTACCACATGAATGACATTACTGTCATACTGGCATATAACTCCTTGTTTTTTTGTTTTTTTTTTAGTAATCTCTATACCCAACATGGGACCCTAACTTAAAACCCCAAGATCGACAATCCCATGCTCTACCAACTGAGGAAATCCGGTGCCCCAATTCCAGCTGTTTTAATGAGACTACCTGATATCTTTTGGTAAGAATTAGATTTTTAAATCTATTATTAAATATAATCCGTATATATAATCATTATTCTTATTCAACAGGAATAACTTCTTTATTTGTATTGAGAATTTGTATCCACTGCTTTTGTATCAGAGCAAATAAGATGCTGCTATACATTTTCTAAAGGTTGAATATTATTTTATTATTTTTAAAACAAACCTTGGTATTGTAAATGGCTACAATTACAACTGCCTATTTGGATTAATTCTACTCCTGAAGCCAGTACTACACTGTATGTTAACTAACTTGAATTTAAATAAAATCTTGGAAGGAAAAAAAGATATTAAAGATTATTAAAAAGCTAAACTTCCCTAAAAAATAATTCCCTACTTAGATCAAAACAAAGATAATAATATCAGAGTGCCTGGGTGGCTCAGTGGGTTAAAGCCTCTGCCTTCAGCTCAGGTCATAATCTCAGGGTCGTGGGATCGAGCCCGCATCAGGCTCTCTGCTCAGTGGGGAGCCTGCTTCCCCCCTCTCTCTGTCCGCCTCTCAGCCTACTTGTGATCTCTCTGTCAAATAAATAAATAAATAAAATCTTTAAAAAACAAAACAAAGCAAAACAAAGATAATATCAAAATACATCATTCCATATCATATCATACAGAATTTTACTTTTACTCAGTTTCTCTAATGTTTTTGTTTTTGTTTCTCTGTTTTTGTTTTTTAAAGTTTATTTTTGTATGAGAGAGAGAGAAAGCATGAGCACGCCCAGGGCAGACAGAGGGAGAAGCAGGCTCCCTGCTGAGCAAAGAACCTCAATCCCAGGGCTCCAGATCATGACCTGAGCTGAAGGCAGATGCTTAACCGACTGAGCCACCCAGGTATCCCTTGATATCTCTGTTAAAACAGTGTCTTTACAGCACAAAATAATGCTTCAGTGATCTACAACAAAATTCTTCAAATGGTTGCTATTTGTCATTCCCCTGAATTGTTTTTTTTTTTTTTTTTTTTTTTTTTTAAGATTTTACTTATTTATTTGACAGAGAGGTAAGAGAGAGCACAAGTAGGCAGAGCAGCAGGCAGGAGTGGGAGAAGCCGGCTCTCTGATGAGCAGAGAGCCCGACACGGGGCTCAATTCCAGGACCGCAGGATCATGACCTGAGCTGAAGGCAGACGCTTAAACCAAATGAGTCACCCAGGAGGCCCATTCCCCTGCATCTTAAAATCAATAGTAACTCTCATATCCCAAACACTGGCTCTCCATAGCCAGAAAACAGTACTCTATGAAGTCCTTCAAGAACAGAAATAATGCTACAAAGCCAACCACACTAAGCTCCAGCATCTTCTTGAAGAAGCCTCTTAATAGATCTGCTATAACACAAATACTTACATTTCTGAAAATCCTGCTTTCTGCAACGCTAAAAATAACAAGGCTTAAGGAAAAAATAATTAGTCCAGGAGGGCAGAGAGGGGTATACAAGGCTGATCAGTCAATGCCCCGTTAACTCTGTAACCACAGCACTAACAAAAACAATGATTGGGACACCTCCAGAGATAACCTGGACACCCTAGTGAGGCAGCTAACAGCAGCCGAGATGCAACCTCAGGGCTTAATAAAAGGTAATAAAAACAAAGAAAGAGAAACAAGGGCTTATGGGAACTGAGAAGTGGAGCTTTAAGACAGTAGAGCTAACATGGACACAAAAGGAAATGCAGACTGCCACATGAGAAAAGTCCCTGCTAGACCAGAGTATACTTCTCTAGGAGGGAACCCCCTTCCCTGCCACTGCTAATTATCACTTCTAATTAAAAACCTGTGTGTGTGTGTGTGTGTGTGTGTGTGTGTGTGTGTGTGTATTTGGGGGTGGGGGGCTTTTGTTTCTCTACTGCTGAATTTAAAGTTTTTTACTTTCTTGATGAAATATAAAACTCAATTTTCTGGGGCACCTGGATGGCACAGTGAGTTAAATGTCTGACTCTTGTCAGGGTTGTTGAGACTGAGCTGAACCCATTCAGCATGGAGTCTGCTTAAAAGACTCCTTCTCCCTCTGCTCCTCCGTATCCATCTACACTTGTGCTATCTCTGCTCTCTCTCTCTCAAATAAATAAATAAATCTAAAAAAATTCAACTCCCTCTATTCAGGATCCCTTTGTCTAGTTTAAGAAAAAGTCATGTAGAAAGCAATACAATACCCATGTTATACTGACACTGTTCCCCTATTTATCAAGAATCTATAAGCTAACTAATGTTGTAGAACTAGACACATTTCTTGTAGAACAGAACAGATACATATAATATCTGAGGCACGTGAGTGGCTCAGTGACTTAAGCCTCCAATTCTTCATTTCAGCTCAGGTCATGATCTCAAAGTCCTAGGATCGAGCCCCATAGTGTCAGGCTCTGCGCTCAAATGGATCACTCTCTTTTCCTCTGCTGCTACCCTTGCTTACACTCTCTAAGTAAATGTTTTTAAAAAAATAAAGCATGTACGAGGTGCCTGGGTGGCTCAGTGGGTTAAAGCCTCTGCTTCAGCTTGGGTCATGATCTCAGGGTCCTGGGATCAAGCCCTGTGTCGGGCTCTCTGCTCGGCAGGGAGCCTGCCTCTCTGCCTACTTGTGATTTCTGTCTGTCAAATAAATAAATAAAATCTTTAAAAAAATAAAGCATGTAAATACATACGTAAGGTAAAAATATTTTAGCTTACATCTCTAAGTAGGAAGAGGAACCTATTAATATCAAGGTTAAAAGATCTGTAGTCATTGACAATAAAATCCTAGTCTTCAGAATAATGCAATGAAATGTCTAATGATGCTCCAATTCTGAAAGACAATTCATCTTCCAATCCTGGTCTTTCTTGAACATTCAACTATATAATTTGGAGACTTTATGAATGTGGCATAACTTTTTAAAGAACTAGGGAAAATAAGATTCCCACATTACTGTACAGGATGCTTTAATAAATTTATTAACCCTGCAATGTCTTCTCTGGAATTCATATTTTTTGAAGTTGTCCCTAAAATAGGCATTTAGGGGAAAATCTTGGGAAAAGAGTGTTCTTATGTCTCCGAACCCCAAGGGAAACACAGAGACCTAAAGAAAAAAAAAAAAAAGAAACCAACAGCGAATTCACAAGAAAACCAGGAGACAAGGTTTTGTCTCCCCTAAATTCCAAGCAGATGAGGACAAACCAACAGCCACCGCACCTGAGCACCCACATACAGTAGTGCAAAAGAAAGCAAAGGGATCAACAAGGTGTATGATAAACCTGAGAACAAGAGAGCCCAAAATAGCTAAAATGTAGGTATTCAAAAGAAATCATGGCAGATCAATTTCATGAGGAGAGAAAGCTGCTATCTTGACAATCTAACAGCAAAGGGGTCCATGGTGAGAATGGAACAACAGTTCCTATGAACTCTTGAAAATTACCAACTATGATTCTCTTCTAGAATAAGCCATACAGGGGCACCTGAGTGGCTCAGTAGATTAAAGCCTCTGCCTTCGGCTCAGGTCATGATCCCAGGGTCCTGGGATGGAGCCCCACATCGGGATCTCTGCTCAGCGCGGAGCCTGCTTCCCTTCCTCTCTCTCTGCCTGCCTCTCTGACTACTTGTGATCTCTGTCTGTCAAATAAATAAATAAAATCTACAAAAAAAAAAAAAAAAAAAAGAATAAGCCATATACTAAGGAGAAACTGCTGGGAATGGAATCAAAACTGAGCAGCAAAGTCACAACAGAAAAGAAGGAAAGAGGGTACCTGGCCTGGTTAGCTAGATGGTTAAGTGTTTGACTCCCAATCCTGGCTCAGTCTTGATCTCAAGGTGGTGAATTCAAGCCTTGCACTGGACTCCATTCTAGATATGAAGTCTACTTTAAAATACAAAAGGGGAGGGGGTGCCTGGGTGGCTCAGTGGGTTAAGCCACTGCCTTTGGCTCCAGTTATGATCTCAGGGTCTTGGGATCGAGCTCCGCATTGGGCTCTCTGCTCATTAGGAAGCCTGCTTCCCGCCCCTGCCCCCGCCTGCCTCTGCCTACTTGTGGTATCTCTTTGTCAAATAAATAAATAAAATCCTAAAAAAATAAAAAAAAAAAATACAAAAGGGGGGAAAAAGGAAAGTGAAGTTTCAGATAAATATTGGGTTTAAAGAGATAGAAATTAAAGAGATAGAAAAACTCAAAAAGCGATCACTGTATTTTTTAACATTACACAAAAACCAAAACAGTTGGAAAAGATACCCTAAGCCACAAAACCTTCTAAAAAAACTAATCTCATACAAAAATAAGCAACAAGGAAGTACAGATGTTAAATCCACACAAAAATTATTGTAATAAAATATACGGTGGGGGGTGGTGCCTGGGTGGCTCAGTGGGTTAAAGCCTCTGCCTTTGGCTCGGCTCAGGTCATGATCCAGGGGTCCTGGGATGGAGCTACACATCTGGCTCTTTGCTCGGTGGGGAGCCTGCTTCCTCCTCTCTGCCCGCCTCTCTGCCTACTTGTGATCTCTGTCTGTCAAATAAAGAAATGAATCTTAAAAAAAAAAAAAAAATACAGGGAGTAAAATAACATCTCTACAGATAAAGAATACATGTTAGAAAAATATGCATATAGATCAAAATTATAACCTTCTATTTCAGAACACCAGATTCAGTGAGAAAATAATATGAGACATATGGGTTAGAAAAATTCAAATCATAAAGACAAAACAAAATAATTAAAAATAACAAAAAAATCGTATCAGAAATAAAGACTGAATTAGAATGTACAGAAAATTGAGTAAACAATTGATTATGCCTTAAAAGAAATAGAAGATAAAATAGGGAAATTTTTAAAAGACCTCAAAATATTACAAATACTGAAGACACACAAAGATCTAACAAAAAATAGGTAGTCCCTGAAGAAGCATGGCAAAAGAACAAATATTAGAAGATTTTCCTCAAAGGAAAGATTTTAGGGGCATCTGGGTGGCTCAATCAGTTCAGTGTCTGCCTCTTGGTTTTGGCTCAGGTAAGGATCTCACAGTTGTGAGACTGAGCCCTGCATCAGGCTCTGTGCTCAGCACAGAGTGTGCTTCAGATTCTCTCTCCCTCTTGCTCCTGCTCACACTGCCACTGTCTCTGTTTTGTGTGTGTGTGTCTCTCTCTCGAATAAATCTTTAAAGGATTTTAAATTACATATTCAAAGATATGTCTAACTAAAACTATCAACTCAGAAAACAAGATACATCCTAAACTTCATAGAATTTAAAGAAAAAAAGAATCTTACGGAGATCAAGACAAAAATTATTTAAAAAACAAACAAACAAAAAAATTACATTATCATCAAACTTCAACAGCAATGCTTTTCATGCCAGAAGAAAATGAAGTAACAGTTAAAATAATCAAGAAAAGCCTAGCTAAGTTATTTTATATGCAGCAAAACTGAATTTTCAACCTTAAAGAGCATTGTTTTGTTTTGTTTTTTAAAAAGATTTTATTTATTTGACAGAGAGAGAGACAGTGAAAGAGGGAATACAAGCAGGGGGAGTAGGAGAGGGAGAAGCAGTCTCCCCTCTGAGCAGGGAGCCTGAAGCAGGACTTGATCCCACGACACTGGAATCATGACCTGAGCAGAACGCAGAAGCTTAACGACTGAGCCACCCAGATGTCCAAAGAGCACTGTTACCAACATGCAAGAATATTGTTCCCATGAGTGCTTTCTGTGGCACCTATTAGAAAATGAGCTTCAGACAACAAAAATAACTGCAGATGATGACATGAAGACTGAGGATAAGCATTAAATATACTGAACATATGCAAACCCTGTAAAACTAAGATACATGAGGATTAAAAGATGGTATGTAATGACAATAGGCTCAGTATCCACAGATATAAAACTAAGAAAATTGGTAACCGATATATTAAGTTTTTTAAAACTGTTCACTTTAAAGTAATTCTGAGACAGAAAACTTAACAGAATTCATTCCCAGCTGATCTATACAAGAAATACTAAATGAAGTTCTTCAGGCATAGAATAAATAATACCAAATGGGATCCTAAACCTGCAGTAAGGAATGAATACCACTAAGGCAATTATGAGGAAATATGAAAGATCTTGGTGTCCAGTACTACTGTGATCTTACCAGCTCTCTTTAATAGTCATACATGCTATAATCTCTGTAGCCTCATTATGATCCAGTAAGTTATTATTTTGAAGTCTTAAAAGTTTTTAATATGTATATTTGTGGAAATACAATAAGAGTACTCTTAGTATTCTGCTTTGCAATAATATCAAATTTGGTTTTTATAATTATATTTAAACAGCTATTTTGAAATTGAATAATATTTTAAGAGTATTTAGAACTTTATAATTAAGAATGGATCATTAGAATAAAAAAGGGAGATTAGGGATGCATGGGTGGCTCAGTCAGTTAGTTAAGTGTCTGCCTTTTGCTCAGATCATGATTCCAGGATCCCGGGATCGAATTCCACATCAGGCTCCTTGTTCAGTGGGGAGCCTGCTTCTCCCTCTGCCTGCCACTCCCCCTGCTTGTGCACTCTCTCACTCTCTCTCTCTGACAAATAAATAAAATCTTTTAAAAAATAAAAATATAAAAGGGAGATCAGACTATTTGTGTTTCAATCCATTATCACATTGAAAAAGAAACTGACATATCCAAATTCTGACTCAAAAAAGGGGGAAAACTACTCCAAAGAATCTGAATCAAACTATAAATTACAAATGAGAATATGATAAGCTATTTTCCCTTTGGCTGCAAAAATACTATTACGTTGTCCTCTCATGCCTTATGTAATAAAACATATCCAAATAAAGTTATGTTGCCGATTCAGTTTACTATCATTTGAGAACACTCAGCATTTAAAAAAAGGAATTTAAATGTACTTTAAATGTATACATGATGAATTCTTTAAAAGCCAATAATCATTACAGTTTTTCAAACTAAAAATTAAAAAGTCAATGAAATATCTTAAAGAGTAATTTATCTTATTACATTGGCTGAAAAAGTATACATAATATCTGAAAGACTTATAAACTCCCGCACAGCAGACATTGCTGCAACCCTGCTGGATAAAGTCAGTGAAAGAAACAGGCTCTTCCACTTCCCAAAGATAAAGTGGAACTGAAATGATAACTTATCTGCATATACAGGAAATGAGTTAATATCTGGTCTACAGTGTTATATTTCTGCCTTATGGATATGGCCGACTTTCTGTTTTGACTATATCTGATACTAGCATCAACTAATCATCAAAGATTTTTACTGTAAATGGTAACAAACACAAGTGGTAAATAATTCTTTTGCATCTCAGTTTACCTTGAAATAACTTCTGTTGAATATTTGTGCTGACTATACAAAAGCAATCATAGATACAACTACTATCACTTAGCACAAATTAAGGCAATGATACCCAATAATCACTGTATTATTTATTGCCATGCACTAGAGGGGGGAAAAGGCCAGTTTGACTTAAGAATGTTTCTGATAAAGCTGTGAAATTAATTAAATCTCAACTCTTAAATATGTCTTAACACTGTATGATGGGCTGCAAACCTGTGCTTCCACAGTTGTCTTGAGAAAAAGCACCTGAGTTGGAGCACCTGTGTGGCTCATTCCATTAAGCATTCAACTTGTGATTTTGGCTCGGGTCATGATCTCAGGGTTGTGTGTTTGAGCCCTACCTCAGGCTTATGCAGGGCACAGAACCTGCTTATAAGTCTCTCTCTCTCCCTCTCCCTCTGCCCCTCACTCCCTAAGGGGTGGGGGGAGGGGGAGAAGAAAGGAAAAAGAAAAAAAGAAAAAGCAACTGAGTGTTTAAGTTATTATAAGCAGAGTTAGACCCCTTTTCCAATGGAAATCTATTTTTAAGTAGGTATTTTCTGAAAAGTGAACAAAGCAAATTTATCACTTCAAGAAAAACTTTTTGTTGCCAACAATAAAATGTGAGAGCTTTCAAGCAAAAGTCATAATTTTAGAAAAGTTGGACCCAGGAGCACCTGACTCGCTCAGTTGGTTGGGTGGCTGGCCTTGGGCTCGGGTCATGATCTCTGGATTCTGGGATCTAGCCCACATCAGGCTCCCTCTCCCACTGCCACTCCCCCTGCTTAGGTATGCGAGCCCACACTTGCGCACTCTTTCTCTCTCTAATAAATAAACAAATAAAATCTTCAAAAAAAGAAAAGAAAAGTTGGACCCAGCACCATGAGCTTGACAGATTCCCAAAACTATCCTGTTGCAGGGAATGTGAGTGGTTCAGTTGACTGAACACCAGACTCTTGGATTTCAGCTCAGGTCATGATCTCAGAGTCCTGAGATTGAACTTAGCATTGGGCTCTGCACTCAGCGATGAGATTCCTTCCCCTCCCTCTACCTTCCCCTGCTCGGCTTGCTCAAATAACGCTCTCAAATAAATAAATGGATAAATAAATAAATAAAAACAAACTATCCTACTGAGATCAATGGGGATGTTCATAAATGTGATTTTTAAATACTGAATAATGAAATATATTAATATGTAGAATAGCTACATAATTCAGTAAACCAGTATCTTCTAAATAACCAGTGCATAGTGTTAGAAAATCATACATGGTACATCACTCATTCCAGGTGCATGATAGACTAACAAAAAGATCACTGCAGCTCTTTCAGATTCCATCTTGGAACAAGAACCTAAGAAACTACATTTGTTAAGCTTTGGTATAGTATCAATAGGATATCACAATTATTTTAAAAGGATATTAAAATAATCCTTCCTTTAACAAATACATGTGAGTACAGTTTTCTATAAATGCTTCACCTGGGGCACCTGGGTGGCTCACTGGGTTAAAGCCTCTGCCTTCAGGTCTGGTCATGATCCCAGGGTTCTGGGATCAAGCCCCACATCTGGCTCTCTGCTCAGCAGGGAGCCTGCTTCCTCCCCTTTCTCTGCCTGCCTCTCGCCTACTTGTGATCTCTGTCAAATAAATAGATAAAATCTTTTAAAAAAGAAAGCTTCACTAATAACAAATTATGTATGAAGCCATCATTAAAGACATTGGCAAAATTACAAATAATGTCATGCCTCCCATTAATTTCCTTTTTGTTTTTAGGAAGTTAAAATGTTGTCTGTATTAATATCAGTGAGTTTATAATCGAATTATGAATAAACATTTTCAAAATTCCTCAGCTTCATATCTAATGAGATAGATTTTCATATAACCCACATAAACAAATGTTCTTTAGGGTTTCCAATAATGTGTAAGAAAGTAAAGGAGCCCGAGATCAAAAAGTTTAAGAATCACTTGCTCAAGAGGAATTACTAATGAAATCACAGGAAAAAAGAAGTCACCCTCCACAAATGGTGGAAAAAATGTGAACTGTCAGTTCACAAACACAAAAATCCCTATATAGTCAATAAGCACATGAAAGGATATTCAACCTCATTAATCATCAGGGAAATGCAAAATAGAAACACAATGAGATAACCACCCCACCCATATAGAAAGACTAAAATTAAAGACTGACAATACCAAATATTGCTAAGAATGTGGGCAACTGGAATTGCCAGACATTGCTGGATAGAATATAAAATGGTACAAATAGTCTGGAATACAACTGGGCAGTTTCTTAAAAGTTAAACAGTCTTTCAACAAATGGTGCTAGGACCAAAGGATATCATTAATATGTAAAAAAAAAAATAGTTGGACCATATACTACCTACAAAAATTAATCCAAAATAGATGAAAGAGCTGAAAATAAGAATTAAAACTCTAAAACATGTAAGAAAAAAAACTTAGAGCTTATAAGAAAAAATTCTAGAGAAAACACAGGGCTAAAACTTTACCAAATCTTGATTTTGGCAATAGCTTTTGGAAATGACACCAAAAATATAAGCAATAATAACCAAAAATAAACTGAACTTGGTCAAACTGAAAACTTTTGTGCTTCAAAGGGGTCTGAAAGAATGGGAGAGACTATCTACAAATCATATGTCAAAAAAGGATTTGTATCTAAAGAAGAACTCTTAGAATGCAATTATAAAAAGCCAAAACCCGGGGCGCCTGGGTGGCTCAGTGGGTTAAGCCACTGCCTTCGGCTCAGGTCATGATCCCAGGGTCCTGGGATCGAGTCCCGCATCGGGCTCTCTGCTCAGCAGGGAGCCTGCTTCCTCCTCTCTCTCTCTGCCTGCCTCTCTGCCTACTTGTGATCTCTCTCTGTCAAATAAATATATAAATTCTTTTAAATAAATAAAATGCCAAAACCCAATTTAAAATGGGCAAACTAAAAATACATAAATAAGTTACTGTTGAGGACATGGAAACTGGAACCCTCAACTTTGTTGGTGGGACTATAATATGGTGCAGCCATTTTGGAAAACAATCTACAGCTCTTTGAAAAGCTAATCACAGAATTATCATATCATTCTGTATTTCTCTTGAGTATATGCTCAAGAGAAATGTTAATAGATTTCCACAAAAGAAACTCGTATGTCAATGTTCACAGTACTCATTTTTTTTTTAAAAGATTTTATTTATTTATTTGACAGACAGAGATCAGAAGTAGGCAGAGAGAGAGAGAGGAGGAAGCAGGCTCTCCGTGGAGCGGACAGCCCGATGCGGGGCTCGATCCCAGGACCCTGGGATCATGACCTGAGCCGAAGGCAGAGGCTTTAACCCACTGAGCCACCCAGGCGCCCCTCACAGTACTCATTTAATGACAGTCAAAATGTGGAAACAACCCAAATGTCTATCAACTGATAACATGGAAAATATCCACGCAATAGAATATTATTTCACAATAAGAAGGAATGACGAAATGATATATGCTACAACACAAATGCACACTGAAAACATGCTAAGTGAAAGAAGCGAGACATAAAAGACTATATGTTGTAGAATTCCATTTATATGACATGTCCAGAATAGGCAAACCTATATGCAGAAAATCAACTATTGGTTGCTCAGGGCAAGGGAGGAAGGGAGAGTTGATGGGTGACAGCCACTGAAGATGATTTAAGGGGTCTAAAATTGATTGTGGTAACAACTGCAGAACTCTGTGCATATACTAAAAGACTAAATTTATATCTTAAATGGGTGAGTTTTATTATATGCTAATTATATGTCTCAATAAAGCTACCACAAAAAAATAAACATGCATTTATTGTATGATCCACCAATACCAATCTTAGTTATTTATCCAACTTAAATATATGTCCATGCATGGACTCAAGACAGATATTCATAGCACCGTTATTCAGGATAGCCATAAAACATATGCAATCCAAATGGATAAACAAAATATGTTATCTAGTATACTCATACAATAGAATTCTGGGCAGAGGGGTGAATAAAGTATTGAATACACACAATAACACAAGTGAGTTCAAAAGCTTTATGCTGAGTGAAAAATGCAAGAAATGCTGTAGGACTACAATTGTGAAACTCTAGAAAAGATTTATGTGATCTATAATAACAGTATGTTGATGGTTGTCTAGGGTGATGCTTGAAACTGTCTGCAAAGACTATAAGGATACTTTTTTGGGCATAAGTGCATAAATATGTTAAAATTCATGACAATATATACCTTAAATAGGTGTGTTTTGTTGTGTGTAATTATAACTCAAAAAGTTAATTTTTAAAGTCAATACAAAAGATAGAATGAAATTCTAAAAGATAACTGGTTTAACAAAAAGAAGGCAGGATAAGAAAAACCTAACTAAACTAAACATGTCAATTTAAATATAAATACACAGGGTATATTTACACATGGGAGGGAAAAAATTATAATCATGAAAATGCTAGGAAAGTTATATAGCTATATTAAGCAAAGTAAACCTCAAAGCAAGTATTACTAGAAAGGAGAGATTTCACAGTGGTAACAAGAACAATTTATACTCATCACAAATGTGTATACAACTAACAAGAGAACTTCAAAATACATAAAGAAAAAAACTGGCAGAACTGAAAGGCAAAGACACAATAATAGTTGGAGATTTTAACATCCCTCGCTTAGTAACTGATAAAACAAGTTTAAGATATAGAAGACTGAAATATTATCAACCAACTTAATCTAATTAGTAGTTACAGAATACTACACTGAAAAATTCTAGAATATGCACATTTCTTCAAATACACATGTGACACTCACCAAGATAGACTATATGCTAGAAAATACCAAAAAAGACCAAAGAAATGAAATCATACAGAGTATACTCCTAGATAACACTGATAATAAATTATAAATAAACAATTAAAAGGTATCTTTAAAATGCCCAAATATCTGGAAATTAAATAACAAATTTCCAAATAATCCATGCATCGAGAATAAATCACACACACCCACAAAAAAGTTAATAAAAATATAATCAGAGGAGCACCAGGTAATACATGTATGGAATTGTTAAATCACTGTATTGTACACATGAAACTAATCTAAGAGTGTACATTAACTGTAATTAAAATAAAAACTTAAAAGAATATATAATGAGAACATGTGGGAAATTAGTACTTTGAAATTCACAGCTTTAAAACTTTTATTGGGGGATGGGTGGTGTAAAATCAGTGATCTAAGCAAGGGGCTGGCAAACTATACAATCCAGAAGCCAACTCCAGCAAGCTGTTTTTGTATGCCCAGGAGACTAAGAATGGTTTTTTTGTTTGTTTGTTTTCAAAGATTTTACTTTTTCTAAGTAAGCTCTACACCTAACACAGTGCTCAAACTCATGAGCCCAGGATCAAGTGGTGTCACATGCTCTACTGAATGAGCCAGGCAGGAGCTCCAAAAATGGTTTTTTATATTTATAAATGGGGATGGAGGAGGATCAAAAGAACAACCTTATTTGATGACATATGAAAAATTATATGAAATTCAAATCTGTGTCCAAAGTTATGCTCATTCATTTATGTATTACCTGAAGAGTAGAGTAGTAGCTGTAACACAATATAGTCCACAAAGCCTAAAATATATATCAGAAACAGTTACAGAAAAAGTTTACCAATTCCTGATCTAAGCTCCCACTTCCAGAAACTAAAAAAGTAAAAGTAAATCAAAAAGAAGGTATAAGAAAATATTAAAAATAACAAGTAGAAATCAATTAAATAGAAAATAGAAAAAATGAAAATTAACAAAGATGTTGATTCTTTGAAAGAGTAATGAAACTGACAAAGCTCTAGCAAGACAGATCAAAACAAAGATAAATTGTAAGTTATCCATATCAGGAATGAAAAGATATACATCATTACAGATCCATTAGACACTGATATTTATGTAAATATCACGAAACTTTACACCAAGTAATTCAACAACTTGAATGAGTGAGCCAATTCCTTGAACGACCAAGACTGAAACAAGAAACAGAAAAGCTAAATAGCCTTGTATATTTTACAGAAATCCAATTTACAATAAAAGCTCTCTCACAAAAACTTCATTTAAGGATAAAAAATAAGGATAAAAAAACTTATTTAAGGATAAAATAATACTAAGACAATATAAGTTCTTTCAGAAATAAGCAGAGGGAACAATTCTTCACTTGCCTTATGATCCAAGCATAATAATCTTAGTTCCAAAATCTGAAAATATGACAAATCAAGGCAACTACGGACCAAAGCCCTCATGAACACAGATGTAAAAATCCCTTCGAAAAAAACACAGTAAAGCAAATCCAGCAATACAAGTTTGGTTTTTCCATTAAAAAATATTTCTGCTCTACTCCACATGAAAAGAAAAGAAAATCTGAAGAACAACTCAAAAGATGCAGAAAAGTCTTAGAGAAAATTCAACATGTTAAGAATTTTTAGCAAACTAGGACTAAAAGGGAACTTCTTCAAATGAATGAAAGATAACTATGAAAAACATTTAGTTAACAGTATACCTAACTGTAAATAAATTCTTTTCCTCTAAGATCAGCAACAAGAGAAGGTGTTACTTCTCACCACTTCCATGTAACATCGTACTAGAGGCCCTAACTAATGCAATAAAGAAAGAAAAAGAAATAAAAGACCTAGAGATTAGGTAAAATAAGTAAAACTGTAGTTATCTGGTCTATTTTATGATTATGTATGTATACGCATCCAATCTGAACTTCTAATTTTTTCATGCCATAATAAATGGTAAAGTACTTATTAATCTAGCTGTTGAAGAACACATCTAGAGAGATTGACTTATATTAACTTTGGGAGGAAGGAAGAAAATTCCCAATAAAACCATGAAGCTTGGTAGTAGTACAAAGGTTAGAGTTACAACAAAGTTTTCATCTAACCACATTTTTCAAACCAAGGGATACAACCCATCAGTGGATGCGGAAATTAAAGCATTAAAATCACCTTTATTTGTTTTAAAGATTTATTTATTTGAGAGAGAGAGAGACACTGAGTGAGCACACAGTGGGATAGGGAGAAGCAGACTTCCTGCAGAGCAGCGAGCCTGAGCCTGACGTGGGGCTCAATCCCAAGATCCCAGCATCATACTTAACCGACTGAACCACCCAGGTGCCCCTAAAATCACCTTTAAAAGGAGAATAAGAAACAAAAGAGAAGAAAAATCAGACATATCAAATATACTAAGCGTGAGTTTTGTTTCACACGTATGACTATAGTGGAAGACATATTTCTTTCTAAGGGTTATACTTAGAAGATCTTAAAACACTAATTTAATATAACAGGTAAGGAAGAGGGTGCCTGGGTGGTTCAGGCCTTTGGCTCAGGTCATGATCTCAGGATCCTGGATCAAGCCCTGTGTAGGGCTCCTCACTCAGTGGGGAGTATGCTTCTCCCTCTTCCCCAACCCCCAACCCCTCTTATGCTGGCTCTACCTCTCAAATGAATAAATAAAACTTTAACAGCAAGAGCACAACAGTATTTATTTATTTATTTATTTATTTATTTATTTATTTATTTATTTTTAAGATTTTATTTATTTATCTGACAGAGAGAAATCACAAGCAGGCAGAGAGGCAGGCAGAGAGAGAGAGAGGAGGAAGCAGGCTCCCTGCTGAGCAGAGAGCCCGATGCGGGACTCGATCCCAGGACCCCGAGACCATGACCTGAGCCGAAGGCAGCGGCCCAACCACTGAGCCACCCAGGCGCCCGCACAACAGTATTTAGATAAGAACAGAGGAAAAGATCATTTTGTTATGGGAAAACTCTAGTAACCACCTATTTGGAAAGGTATAGAGAGATTTCTGATATAAAGCATATATAGTTTAGCTGTGAGGTCTTCACTTCAAATATGTATCAGATATCTCATGCTAGAGTGTGTGGGTGGCATACTCAGTTAAGTGTCTCACTCTTGGTTTTGCTCAGGTTGTGATCTCAGGGTCATGAGATCAAGCGCCGCCCCCCTCCCCCACCCCCGCACCAATATGGCTCCAAACTCAGCACAGTCTGTCTGCTTTAGTTTCTCTCTCCCTCTCCCTCTGCCCCTCCCACTCGTTCTCTCTCTCAAAAAAATCTCATTATAAAGCAGAAAGACTGCATGTCAACAATTCTTGAGTGCTCTTACTGACAATTTCATATTCTGAAATCAGAGAAGTGATAAACATTTGAATCATAAAATCTGGTTTTGAAAGAGACCAAAGATTCCATTCACACTGTTATATGCTGAATTTGTGTCATGCCCCTCCCCCCAATTCCCAAATTCATATGTTGAAGCCCTAACCCACAGAATATAACCATATTTAGAAATATGGCTTTTAAGCAGTAATTAAGTTCAAATGGCATCATTAGGGTAGGCCCTAATCCAACTCTGAGTGGTGTCCTTATAAGAAGAGATTACAACACAGACTACACAAAGGACTGAGAGGTAACTATGGCAGGACCCAGCAAGAAGGCAGCCGTCCAAATCAAGGACAGAGGCCTCAGAAAAAAACCAACCTGATGACACCCTGATCTTGGACTTCTAGCTTCCAGAACTGTAAAAAAAATTTGTTTTTTAAGCCACCCAGTCCTTGGTATTTTCTTATGCACAGTCCGGGCAAAATTATACAAACCCTTATATTCATAAATTAACAACCTATGTTTGGTTTACTTATATACTCTCGTGGCTAATTTATACAAAATTAAGATTAGAATACAGATTAAAACTTGTTAACGATATAAAAATATAAAAACGGGTCAGTGGTGATAAAATGGCAAGCACTAAGAGCCACTGATCCTAGAAATCGTAATAGTAACAGGAGAGCAGTAAAGTAGGGTGATACAACACGAGCAAGTTTCAAAAAGTCAGACTCCTGAAACAGGGATGAAAGCCATGTTAGATACCTTAGAAACGACTACAGCTCAAAAGAGAAATCAAGAAGGTTTGTCTAAAAAGTTCAATTCTAGCCATGTAACTTTAAAAGTCCAAAAGCAGACAAAAAGGAACAGTATTAAAGAAACAAAAAAGGCAGCACAGGGAGTTGTCTAACTGATTTGGTTTTTAAAAGGACACTTGTCGAGATAAGAAATGTAGTTTATCATCTACTCAGACTAAAGGAGATGAAGATATATGCATAAAGTACTGCGGAAAAAAGTTCCTATAAAAAGAGTAAGTTTCAGGAAGCTTTGAAATGATGACAGAATATAAATAAACAACAAAGTAAGAAGGTAGTATAAGAGATTCAATCTTATTTGCTTTCATCATGAAGAGTTTTCCTTACACAAGATGGGTGATGCTCTTAAGACGTTACCTAGCTACTGAGACAAAATGGTATAGGACAAAGAACGTAAGTATCAGAATCAAATAAACCTGGATTTAAATCTCAGCATCATCACTTATTGTAGAGGCAAAAGTGCATAGTGGGTTAAAAGTGTAGGCTCTGAAGCCAGGGTATTTGGGTTTCAATTCCAGTGTTGCCACTTAAAACTAAGTAGCCCTGTGCAAGTTATTTAATCTTCCTGTGCTTTTGTTTCCTTACCTGTAATACACAGATGATACAAGCTACTTCCTTTGTTTGTACAGTTTAAAGAAGTTACTACACTTAGAGCACTGAGAACACTGTATGACACATTCTAATTGCTCAATAACTGGTAGTAATTACCTTCCATTTATTCTTTATTATTCGTTTTTATTATTTTTTTATTATTCCTGTACATTTATTACACTTATTATTGTTACTGACATATGCAAGTTACCTAAATTCACTAAGCCTAAATTTTTCTCTTCTATAAACTACCAAAAAATACTTATATGAATTAAGGAGATAAAAGGTATAAAGCAATGAATAAATATACTTAATAAACATTACCTGCCAAACCCTACCCAAATTTTGAAAAAGACAACACTACTTAAGATACTGAACATAAGCAAGCATTGTATAGATTCTCAATAAAACTTTAGAATATATTATCAAAGAGATGATTTAATGACAATGAGGTAAGAAAGAAATAACAATCAGAAGCCAGTATAATCTCAATAGGAATAACACAGGACAAACTAATCATTTAATTTACTTCTAACACAGGGTTAGTAAACAGGGGGCGGGGGAGAGGGGATGACAGTGCACCTGATTTTAGCAAGACATTCCAATATTAATTTTCATAATAACCCTACAGGAAAAAAAATCTGAATGATTAACAGTACAATTAAATGAATTTGAAGCTGCAGGAAAACTCTTGCCCCCCAAATTAGTGAACAGACATAAGTTTGCAAACAGGTTTTTAGTAGCCCTATCTTATTTAACATCTTTAAGTAGACATTAATGAACAATGCAAGATTTTGGTTTAAAAAAAAATAAAAAGAAAGAAACTTGACAGTAATTTCTATACGAAAACCCTGAATGTGTAGCTGATATGGGCAAAAATCTGCTAACCAACAAAGATGTATCTTACTACTAAAGGAGAAAAAAAAATCATGATATGTTATACGATAGTGCCACATTAATACAATTAGAAATCAGAAGACAGAGGAAAAACCCACCCATCCAGACTTTTTTTTTTTAACCAAAATCTTCCATTTTTCATTAATGTCTACTTGAATACATACAATGAATAACAATAACGCTATCTTATATATAGAGTATATTAAAATTTCTCAAACTGCTTTTTCTGTTTGCCATCTAATGTAAAAACAACTCTGAAACAGATAAAGCAGTTAGAATTAGTCCCATTTTACTGTCTTCTTGAGGTTCAGAGGGATAAACGAGTTTCCTCAGATCAAGTTGGTCCAAAGTATGAATGTGGAAAATGTGACTCTTAGTCAGTGTCCATTTTTTCTTTAATAACTTTTTCCTCTTGAATAAAGTAATACATTGTCACTGTAAAGTGTTAGAAATCAGAAAGAGAAATCACCTCCCTAAACACTGTATTAATATTAACAAGAAAATTTAACTTTTCTTTGAAATGAAAAAAATAAAAGTGAGAGAACTCACATAAATATGGAAAAATTTTTTACTTTTCATGATACTATGCTGAAAAAAGGCTAAAAGGATCAGTTAAGTAGAATAAATGTTTTCTTGAATTCTTTAAATATTTTTCATATTACTCTTAAAATGACATCAAAATGTACACATTTCTTAATCTACTAGCAATATTAAACTTCTCATCTTTGCATGCCTAAAGAAAACAATCTAAACTTTAATTTTAATGATGTAAGTACAAGGTAAAACCATTACCTTGGGTGTGCTTCCTTTAATGAATTTTTTAATTGAAGACAACAAGCCGGTTTCATTTTTCGGTGTTTTTTCTCCCCCTGAAGGCAGGCTATCATCGACCTCTGAATATTTCCTCTTTGCTCTAGCAGTGCGTTGTGTTTGGATTTGATTTGACTGCTGAGAAGCTTTACGTGTTCTCAGCCTCATTTTTTATGAGTGCCACATATAAAACTGTAAGAGAAAAATAACAAGGGTTATTACAATTAGACCTAGCCCACCAAAATGTGGCCCAGCTTATATAAGAAAAATTTCTTGGTCCAAGTCTCTAGGGGATTAAAATGAGGAAGCAACATTTTAAGCAAAAGGTTGCTTTAAAGTTTTACACATTATCCCAAGTAACCTTCCCCCCAACTTCTAAAATAAAAATAGGAGTAACACCAGGGTGCCTGGGTGAGTCAGTCTTAAAAGTTAAGCACCAAACTCTTGATTTTGGCTCAGGTCATGATCTCAGTGTTGTGAGATGGAGCCCCATGTCATGCTCTGTGCTGGGTATGGAGCCTGCTTAAGATTCTCTCTCTCCAGGGCACCGGGACAGCTCGGTTGTTAAGCGGCTGACTTTGGGTCAGGTCATGATGACAGGGTACTGGTATCAAGCCCCATGTGAGGCTCGTCAGGCTCCCTGCTCTGCAGGAAGCCTGTTTCTCCCTCTCTTGCTGTGTTTCTCCACCAAATAAATAAAACCTTAAAAAAAAAAAAAAAAAAAAAGACCCTCTCTCTCCCTCTCCCAAAAAAAAAAGACTAACACCAAGAGTGGGCATACTCTTTTCACAGGCCTATACTGCCTCCACCCCTGCTGACATTATCTTTCATTGAATCATTCACTCAACAAGTATTTATTAAGCACCTGACCACATTCAAGGCACTGAGCTAGGCTGAGCACCTAGTAAATAGTAAACAACATATGGAAGGTTCTGACTTCTCACAGTGTAGTGGAAAAGCCCTCAATGAACGAATTAATTACAGGAGCATGATTCTTTTTTTTTTTTTAAGATTTTATTTTTTTATTCGACAGACAGAGATCACAAGTAGGCAGAGAGGCAGGCTGGGGGCGGGGGTGGGAGGGGAAGCAGGCTCCCTGCTGCCAGGGCTCCATCCCAGGGCCCTGAAACCATGACCTGAGCCTTAGGCAGAGGCTTTAACCTACGGAGCCACCCAGGCGCCTCCCTCCATGAGCATGATTCTAATCATCAACAATCATACAAGTGTAAAAAGAGCAGTTGGATAATTCAATTTATTATGATCAATCGATCTTACCACACATAATGAAACTTTAAAAACTGAATTCACGTTAGAAAGAAAATATGAGGCAATTTAGTTAGAACTCTCTCACTTTATAGATGAGAAAATTAATGGCTGGCAAAACTGTAGGAAGACACAGAAGTGGTTAAGTACATACCCTAAATTAGAATCTGAAGTAGAAATACAAAAATTACCACACTAAGAATTAAGAAATGTGAATTCTAATCCTATTTCAATCATAGCTAAACTACAGTCAGTTGTTTTTTCACCTGTATAAAGAATATATTCACCTTAGCATCCTGAGCCTCAAAATGAAAAGGAATTAGAAAAGGCTATATAAAGTGCAGAGAACAATAATGCTATTCACAACAGTGAATGCATTCACAGAAAAGTCTAACTCCACTTAAGCATTCTAAACTCCTAAGGATGCAGAAATTCCTTGCAAAGGATAGGGTCTTCACCGACCAATTAAGAAGCTTAAGACATTGTATCTTTACACAATGTCCAAAGTTAACAGTCACAGAGAAAAAAAAAAAAGAAACTTTTTGAAAGTTATATATATATATATATATAATCTACTCTAACAAAAAAACTCAAATTCAAAGGATTCACCAGAGGAGTCCCTAAATAAAACAACCGCTTTTTTCCTAGCAGCAAATGGTGCTCAATTTTAAGCTGCCATCCCAAAATAAAAAATACTGCCTTTTCTCCTAGAGTCCATGTTAACCTCTAAAGTGATTTATCATTCAAGGCATGTATTATTTACTTTAAAACCCTATTTAGAGTGGATAAATGTTGCCTTAATTCCTTAGTTATTGAGTACAGCATGCCTTAGAAAAGGAAAATTCCCATATAGAAAATGCAAGAAGGGAATTTCTCAAAACTATGTTTAATCAATTTCTGTTAATTTTTGAAGTTATTTCAAAAATATCCAAGAATTGGGGAACCTGGGCTGCTCAGTGGGTTAAGCCTCTGCCTTCGGCTCAGGTCATGAACCCAGGGTCCTGGGATCGAGCCCCACATTGGGCTCTCTCCTCGGCAGGGAGCCTGCTTCCCCCTCTCTATCTCTGCCTGCCTCTCTGCCTACCTGTGATCTCAGTCTGTCAAATAAATAAATAAAATCTTTTAAAAAATACCCAAGGGGCACCTGGGTGGCTCAGTGGCTAGTCTCTGCCTTCAGCCCAGGTCATGATCTCAGGGTCCTGGGATCGAGCCCCACATCGGGCTCTCTGCTCAGTGGGGAGCCTACTTCTCCTTCTCTCTCTGCCTACTTGTGAGCTCTCTCTCTCTCTGTTCAATAAATAAATAAATAAAATCTTTAAAAAAAAGGGGGCGCCTGGGTGGCTCGGTGGGTTAAGCCTCTGCCTTCAGCTCGGGTCATGATCCCAGGGTCCTGGGATCGAGTCCCGCATCGGGCTCTGTGCTCGGTGGGGAGCCTGCTTCCTCCTCGCTCTCTGATCTATGTCTGTCAAATAAATAAATAAAAAAATTAAAAAAAAAAAAACAACCTAAGAATTAATCTATCTTAAGCTGAGAATCATTAAATGGAAATTATAAACTTTATGAAATAATACATTGATCTAAAGTAGATCTCAAAAGACCAGAGGCCTATAAGTAAGTCCAGTCTTATGAAGTTTGGCTGATTAAAATTTAAATACTTACGGTCACCTGCCACTAGAATGGTAAGAATGAAAACTATAACCTCTGCCCATGAGAATCAAAAAGTCTGGCAAGTAAGTATACATATCATAGTGTATATATAAAGTCCTAGATCACTCCACATGAAAAGAGTGAAGACAGTTCTAGGAAAGACTAGGAGAAAGGTCCTTTAAACTCAAAAATAACCAGTGGGCATTTACTTGAAAGAAAGACATTCAAAGAAGGAGCTGAAAAGTAGGTTTTTGTCCATTCCATTAGTGAATTGTAAAAGGTGTACTTGATAGATCTTTTTAAAAGGCCTCTGGGAGGCAAAATGGCCATAAGAGGGACAGCCCTGGAGGTGACATGGTGCCAGAGCATACACCTTTCCTGAGGGCTGTGCGGTGCAAACAAGTAAGTTCACAGCCCAATCCAACAAAGGCATGTTGTCTTTTCTTGCCATGGCCATGGAGATGTGCCAGTAAGGCCTTTGCCCTAAAAGGCAATTCCAACATTTCACAGCCCTGACCCTGAACCTCCAGAGGGCTGCCAATGGCACAAGGCCAGTCAAGCAGGTCCTCCGTCCTGACAGGTGCGACAATGAGCATTCCATGCCTACTGGCACAACCTCCTACGATGGCCACCTCTCCTGGTTCCTCTGAGCTTTCACCTTCAAGCTCTGCTAAGCAGAGGCCCTTGCATGGGCAGAGAAGCCATCAGTGAGCACAGTGCTGACCGGTCGAAGTGTTTGTGGTGGCAGAAGAATGTGTTCTGTGTTCTAATTTGCAGGCTACAACGACCCAAGTGTGGTACCACAGGGTATGTGGAGAAAAACACATGCAGTTCATCTAACAGAAATGAATTCAAAAGCTGCCACTCAGCTCTGATGGAAAAACACATATTCTGGAAATCTGAAGGGGCTATCATGAGTGTGGCTTTGGTATTCACTTGCTTTGTTCATCAGGGACAGCGGGACAAAAACCTCTGGATAAAGCCAGGGAGCAAATCAAGTCTATATAGCTACCTTCTACTCTTTAAAGTGGTCTTAGCGATTGCACCTCAGACAAAGGCAGTACAATGAATGAACCCTGAGATCATGACCCAAGCCAAAGGCAAGGCTCAACCCACTGAGCCACCCAGGTGCCCCAATACCTCATTTTCAATAATGAATAGATCAATAAGGAAATCAAAGACATGAACAAGTCTCTTGACCTAAGAGACACATACAGAACACTCCACTCAGCAGAATCTATAACATTGTCCAGGACAGACTACATGTTTGGACACAAAACAAGTATCAATAACCTTAAAAGGACTGAAATCATACAAGTATAAGGTTTCCAACCACACTGGAATGAAATTAGAAATCACAAGGAAAGAAACCTGAGAAATTAACAAATACGCACAAATTAAACAGCAAACTAAATATGTAAGCACTGTGTCAAAGAAGAAATCACATGGGGAATTAGAAAATTCTTCTGGAGGGACGCCTGGGTGGCTCAGTTGGTTAAGAGGCTGCCTTCGGCTCAGGTCATGATCCCAGCGTCCTGGGATTGAGTCCCACATCGGGCTCCTTGCTCGGCAGGGAGCCTGCTTCTCCCTCTGCCTCTGCCTGCCATTCTGTCTGCCTGTGCTCGCTCGCTCTCTCTCCCTCTATCACTGACAAATAAATAAATAAATAATCTTTTAAAAAAAAAGAAAAGAAAAAGAAAATTCTTCTGGAAGAAATGAACAAAATTACAACATACAAAAACTTATGAGATGCTCCCAAAACAGTGCTCAGAGGACAATTTATGTAAATGATTATTATCAGAAAAAAGACCTCAATGCAATAACAAACACTTCAGCATAAGAAACTATAAAGAGAAAAACAAACTAAACCTAAAGCAAGCAGAAGGAAAGAAAGAAAGAATAAAGCAGAAATAAGTCAAATAGATTATTTAAAACACAAAGCAGGGGCCCCTGGGTGGCTCAGCGGGTTAAGCCTCTGCCTTTGGCTCAGGTCATGATCTCGGGGTCCTGGGATTGAGCCCCGCAACGGGCTCTCTGCTCAGCGGGGAGCCTGCTTCCTCCTCTCTCTCTGTCTGCCTCTCTGCCTATTTGTGATCTCTCTCTCTGTCAAATAAATAAATAAAATCTTAAAAAAAAAAAAACACAAAGCAAAAAGAAATTAATGAAGACAAAGATTTGTTCTTTGAAGAGATAAATAAAATTGGCAACCTTAAATTAGATGAGCCAAGGAAAAAAAAAGCCTCAACCTATCAAAGTCAAGAGTGAAAGATGGGTCATTAATACCAAACCTACAGAAATAAAAACAATTTTAAGGGAATACTATGAACAACTGTACACCAACAATTAGATAACCTAGATGAGATGGATAAATTCCTATAAAGACAAAAGTAAAACAGGTTCAAGGGAAAAAAAAAAAATCCGAAGCCTCATAATAAGTAGAGAATGAATTAGTGATGATTTTTTTAAAAAACCTCACAGCGATGCCTGGCTGGCATGCAACTCTTGATCTCTGGGTTGTGAGTTCAAGCCCCACTTTGGGTATAGAAAATACTTAAAAATAAAATCTTGAGGGGTGCAGGGACCACCTACAAAGCAAAGTCCAGTACCAGATGGCTTAACTGGTGCATTCTATCAAACGTTTAAAGACCACCAATCCTTCTCAAACTCTCTCAAAAAACTGAGGAACACCTCCCAACTCATTCTATGAGGTCAGTATTACTCTATACTCAAGTCAAACAAAGACATTACAAAAAAAGTAAAACTACTAGTCAGTATTCCTTGGGCACATAGATGCAAATATCCTCAACAAAAAACTAACAAACTAAATCCAGCAGATTTAAAAAAAAAAAAAACAACTTTTTTTTCTTCATCTTATCCATTTTTTTTCTTTCTTCCTTTCTTTATTTTTAAAGATTGTATTTATTTGTCAGAGAAAGAGAGAGTGGGAGAGAGAGAGCACAAGCGGGGGGAGAGGCAAGCAGAGGGAAAGGGAGAAGCAGGCTCCCTGCTGAGCAAGAAGCCCAATTCAGGACTCCATCCCAGGACTATGGGATCATGACCTGAACTGAAGGCAGATGCTTGACTGACTGATCCACCCAGGCATCCCTCCAGCAGCTTTATAAAAGGAATACACATCAAAAATAAATAAATAAATAAATAAAAAGCAAGAAAGAAAATTTAAAAAAGGAATAAGGAAGATGCATCATGACCAAAGTAGGATTTATCCCAGGTATGCAAGGCTGGTTTAACTATGAAAAATGAATGATAATACACCTTATTAAGGAAATAAAAAATTCCATATGATCATCTCAAAAGATGCAGGGAAAAAAAAAGAAAGCATTTGACCAAACCCAACACATTTTCACAATAAAAATACTAAAAAACCTGGCAATAGAAGAGAACTTCTTAAACCTGAGAAAAGGCATCTACAAAAACCCCCAGCTAACATCATACTGTATAATGAAAAACTACATGCTTCCCACCTAAGGTCAAGAAAAAGACAAGGTTATCTACTCTCACCACTTTTATTCAACATTTTACTGGAGATCTATGCCATGGAATTAGAAAGACAAATAAAGAAGAAGTAAAAGAAATTCACATTAGAAAGAAAAAAGTAAAACTATATCTAGAGGACATCATATTGTATGAACAACCACAAAAGGAGAAACCACAAAAGCAAAAACTAGATAACTAGACTTCATAAAAATTAAAAAGACCTGAGAAGACACTTCATAAAAGCTAAATGATTGGCCAAAGGCTTATGAAGTGATGCTCATATAATTCACCATCAGAAGCAGAAGCTGAAATTAAAATAGCATACTAATCCACATTTACTTGAAAGGCAAAAATTAAAGAGACTGACAATAATAAATGGTAGCAAAGGTGTGGAACAACAAGCACTCTCATATTCTCCTGGTGGGAATGTTAGGTTTTTGGTAAATTTCTATTCAACAACACCTCATCCCTTGATCCAATAATTTTTTTCACTTCAAGTTTTTATCTAAGAGAAATGCAAAGGGTCCACACCATACTTTTACAAAAATGTTTAGACAGGCTTTATTTACAGTAGCCTCAAACTGGAAAAAGAGACAGAAAAGCAAATACTGTGGTGTTTTCATGTATTAATAATCAAAAACAGAAAACAATTACTATTATCATTAACAAGTTGAAAGAACCTGAAATAATGCTGAGCAAAGGCAGACACAAAAGAATACATATTTGAATACACCAATAGAGAAATTCTGTCAGAGGCAAAAATAATCTAGGAGAAACAAATCAGAATAGAAGCTGTCTTGGGGAAAAGAAATGACATATATGTGATGGAGTGTGGATCTATCTGTCAAAACTTAGAGCTAAAACCTATTTATTTCCAAGTATGTAAATTTTAACAAAATAAACACGTGCAGAAAGTTTTTATGAACAATACCGGGTAGCAGGAAGTCGGAGCGGGTGGGGATACAGATCTAAAAGACAGACAAAAATGTTAGTAGTACTCAAACCCAGTGATGGTCATATGGCACTTCATAATACCATTCTGTTTACTTTGTACATATGTTTGATATTTTCCATTAAAAGAGAGAAGCAACAACAAAAACCTGGACTACCAGAGCTACCAACAGGATTCAACACTGAGAGAAAACTGAATTAAGTCAAAATAGAGTAGGACAGGATCAAATGAGAAAAGCAAAGAGAAAATCTAGGAAAAGGGAAGCAGAGGAACATAAACTAAGCAACCTCAAGAGAGCAATCCTCCATATTTTTGAACATAGAAAGTAACAGAAAGCTTCAGTAAGTCAAAAAACTGTCTTGAGCCAAAAGTCCCCCTAAAAGTTCAAGAAAACAAATTACACATTAAAAAGTAACAGAAGGGGCGCCTGGGTGGCTCAGTGGGTTAAAGCCTCTGCCTTGGGCTCAGGTCATGGTCCTGGCGTCCTGGGATCAAGCCCTACATCAGGCTCTCTGCTCAGTGGGGCCTCTCTCTGCCTGCCTCTCTGCATACTTGTGATCTCTGTCAATAAATAAATAAATAAATAGTTACAGAAATTAGTCAGATCCCATACAGTGATAAGAAAAAAAAAGAGAGAAGCAACAACAGAGAGAGAGAGAGCAGAATAAAACCCCCAACTTTTGGGGGGTATCTGGCTGGCTCAGTTGATGAGTATCTGACTCTTAACCCTGGGGATGGTCATGAGTTCGAGCCTCACACTGGGTGTGGAGCCCACTTTAAAAAAATAAATAAAATACTGAAAGAAAATTTTTTAAACCCCTAACTTTCTACAGACAATAAGACTATAAAAGTTAAGTCCACAAAAACAGATCACAACTACATACTATTTCCAAGCAACCTTAAAGACATTGATACTAAACCACTTAACCAGGATTTGAAGAGAGGGAAATAAAGTGAAAAAATAGAAAAAAATCATTTCAGAAATAGGCCAATAAAGAAGGAACAAAGAATTAAGTGAACACAAAAAAGAAAGAATATTTTCACACATTAAAAAAGATTCAAGCAGTGCCTGGCTGGCTCAGTCAGTGAAGTATGCAACTCGTGATCTCAGGGTTGTGAGTTCAGGTTCCATGTTAGGTGAAGAGATTACTTTAAAAAAAGATTCAAGAGAAACTGGTAAATACTGAAAAACAGATCAGATACTCAAAAACAAGAGAACTTTCCAGAAATAGAAAAAGTCTGAAACCATGTATTGAAAGAAACAGAACGGAGAATAGCAAATGTGAAGAAACAGTCTGATACGAATTACAGAACTTTACTGAACTTTAAAGAGGGAAAAATCCTTTATCATCTAAGCCAGATGTAGGCAAACTTTTTCTTATAAAACACAGTAAATATTTTAGGCTTGCAGACCACAGGGTGAAGGTTAAATGAAATTCCAATATCAGCCTAGACCATGCTCATTGGTTTCAATACTGTCTATGGCACTGCATAGCAAGAGCATCCAAAAACAGTATGTAAGTGAATGAGCATAGCTGCTACATACAATAAAACTGTGTTTACAAACACAGGCAATTAGCCCATGTGCAGCAGTATGCAGAACCCTGATGTAGACATGCCTTATAAATGACTTTATAATGGAAAAAAACATTACTCTAAATTTTTCAATAGCAACACTTTATGCCAAAGAATGGAGCAACATATTTAAAATAGTCAAGAAAAGAACATATATCCAACAAAGATAACAAGAATAATGGCCAAAAACTATTATCAATGAGCAAAAACTCTAGGAATGCTGGGCCTATGGAGCCCTTGCTAAAAAATCAGAGCATTTGAGAAAACCCAATTGATACAGATACTGCACAAGAACTAATGGTGACTATCAAACATACAACATGTAGTTACTCATACAGCAAAAATAAAATGAAGGTTGAAAGAGAGAAAATATAGTATGTATATTCTCTGACAATGTAAATATACTTACCTACTTAAAAAAGTGAGGGGGGAATAGGAAGAACACAGCAAAGGGTATATATATGGCTTCAATAATCATATATAGGATAATAGCACTGGCATTGCTATTGTGAGACTATTAGGAGATAAATCTAATTTAGTATTTAGATTTCTAATTCCAGGTCTGTCATCTACTGGGTCCTCAGGAACCTAGACACAGTATGGAACAAGAAGACAAGAGACAGAGAGGAAGTTAAAAATAAAATCCCTGGAATTCTGACTATGGTCAATAAATCTCCCCAAAAAGCAAGCACTCAGTTAGACAAAATAACAAAAACCACCATTTCAGTACTCTAGAAACCAATCAAGACACTTTAACACTCTGAGAATGCTTATAAAACTGCTCAACTTTGAGTAAGAACCTTAGGAGTCTGTGTCATTCTTATCCGGGGCTGCTCTATTCCTGAATCCTCCACCTCCAAACTCAGATGGTCTGTCAGGCTGAGAGGACCGCCAACTTTGAGGTCACCATAAAAAGAGACTCACAAGATTTAAAGCAGTTGGGCAATGACCACACTCAGTGGTCACCAGTATAAGTAACAGTTTTGGTGTAAGTAATAATTTCTATGGCAGGCAAACTATGAGGGCCAACAGCTCTAATAGCTTGAAGTTGCAGGGGTGTTTGGACAATCACATTTCTGGCTAAGGTAGTACACAGGCACAACAGAGACCAAAGAGGGCCCCACCTATCCACATACTGAATCTTGCACATCAGAATTTTTTAATTTGTAAAATGTTTGCTAAGTGAAAGTAAAAAATGACACTAAATTGTCATAATGACTGGTTAAATTAAATGTTTTAATTATATGTATGGACTACCTTTAGTTCCCATTTTGTTAAACGCCTATGTATGCCCTTTCCTCATTTTTTCCTCTAAGGATCAAAACGCGAAAGTTGAAAAAGACTTTAGTTCAACTTCCCCAACCAAAGCAGTAATCTTTCAGGTAGTCTTCCTGTCTAAAGATAACCTAGAATGTGCTCAAATACTTAAGGAGACATCAAGTCCACTACTTCCCCATACAAGTATTTTAAAATGTTAAATGAGGTCTAACCAAAAAAACTTTTAAAGTGAATTGAATAAAACCTGCAATATACTTGGGTGCTTGGGTGGTTCAGGTCATGATCCTGGAGTCCCCGGTTTGAGTCCCACATCAGGTTCCCTGAAGGAGCCTGCTTCTCCTGCTGACCTCTTTCTCTCTCTCTCAAATAAATAAATAAAATCTTAAAAAAAAAATGCAATTTATCAATAATTCCCTTATTTAATAAAGAAGAATTTCTAGGGGCACCCGGGTAACTCAGTCAGTTAAGCTTCTGACTCCCGATCTCACATCAGGTCTTGATTTCAGGGTCATGAATTCAACCCCACACTGTGCTCTACACTGGGCCCACAACCTACCTAGAAAACAAACAAAATAAAGAATTTTTAAAAAGAATTTAACTCTAGCAATTGGCTAAGCGTAACTTTCCTTGTTGTAAGTCCAAAGCTTGAAATTTTTTCATTTTAAAACTTAAAGATTTTTATATAACTTTTTTATTTGCCAATTATGGCTTAATTTAGAGGAAGATATTTGCATTATTTGCCCCAACTCCTCAAAATAATGGAACTATATTTAATACTTCAAAAAACACTTATATATTCAAATATCTCAATAAATATTTGCTAATTTAATCTCTTGGCATTTCTTGCAAATTACTAAAATCCTAAAGTAGGGGTGCCTGGGTGGCTCAGTGGGTTAAAGCCTCTGCCTTCGGCTCGGGTCATGATCCCAGGGTCCTGGGACTGAGCCCCACGTCGGGTTCTTTGCTCAGAAGGAGCCTGCTTCCTCCTCGCTCTCTCTGCCTGACTCTCTGCCTACTTGTAATCTCTATCTGTCAAGTAAATAAATAAAATCTTAAAAAAATAAAATAAAATAAAAAATAAAATAAAATCCTAAAATAAAGGTTCAAATGCCCATCTTACCTGAATATTGAAACATAATCTAAACAACCACACTACCAAAGCACTGTAAAAAGTATTGTGTTAGTTTTCTAGTAAGTCTCCTGTCCACTCCAGAAAACCAACCCTTAACTTATCCTTTTCAAAAATAAAGTACCCACATTTACCTGAACATGGAAAAAGTTAAATATATTAACAAACATCTGTCCTTTATTAATTACTAGGTGCAGGGCACTGTCCTAAGTGCTTTCTAATACATTATTTCACTTTTAATCTTTCAACAACATAAAGTGGAAATGAGGTGGAAAAAATGGCAGAAGTGTTCTAAGTAACAATTTCCATGCAATTTCAATAAAAATAAGCGACAATGGTTTATTTACCACCAAGAAACTAAAAAATTTTAATGATTCTAATTTCCCATTAGCCTCTCAAGTTTGTTTTTCCCTCTGCTCTTTTCTAAATACATAGTCAGTCATTCATAAGTGATTTTCCTGCTGAACCCCTGTCTATACAAAGCCTTAAAATAGGGTTAACTTACAAACAGCTGTGTTTACAAATTGGCAGTTGGAAGCTCAAAATAAAATTTCTCATAGAAATAGTGTTACAAATGGGGATTACAGTTCCAGTGTAGGTCCTATGGCATATTTTTACCCACAGTGTAACTGAACAGAAAAACCTAGGGGAGTCTTGATGGCTTAGTTTGTCAAGTGTCTGATTCTTGGTTTTGGCTTAAGGTCCTGGGATCAGCCCCAAATCTGGCTCTGTTCTCATTGGGAAGTCTACGTGAGATTCTCTCTCCCTCTCTCTTTCTCTACACCCACCCCATCTACCCTTCCCTTCCTCTCTCTAAAAATAAATTTTGAAAAAAAATTTTGAACCTAAACAATTATACCAACAGTGTGGAAAACTATATTCCTTCCATATTTCTACACCAAGCCTATTGATAGTAAAATTATCCATCTCTAGTGCTGGGGAAACTGAGCATCCAAATAAAAAAATGAAACTAGATTCTTACATTATATACAAAAATTAACTCAAAATGGATCAAAGACCTTGAGTTAACACTATAGAAGTCTTAGAAGAAAAAGAGGACAAGCTCATGACACTGAATTTGGCAAAGATTTCTTGGCTGTAACACCAAAGTACAGGCAACAAAAGAAAAAGAAGATAACTGAACTACATCAAAATTAACTTTTATGCACCAAAGGATACAATCAACAGTGAAAAGGCAATCAATGGAATGAGAGAAAATATAAGCAAACCATGTATCTCATAAGGGCTTAATATCTGAATATTATATATCCGAATATATCTGAAAAACTTCTACAACAACAACAACAAATAATCAAACAACCCAGTTCAAAAATGGGTAAAAGAGGGGCACCTGGGTGGCTCAGTGGGTTAAAGCCTCTGCCTTCGGCTCAGGTCATGATCCAAGGGTCCTGGGATTGAGCCCTGCATCAGGCTCTCTGCTCAGCAGGGAACCTGCTTCTTCCTCCTCTCTCTGCCTGCTTCCCTGCCTAATTGTGATCTCTGTCTATCAAATAAATAAATAAATAAAATATTTTTTTTTTAAACAATGGGTAAAAGACTTGAACAGATATTTCTCCAAAGAAGATATGTAAATAAGCACATCAAAAAATGCAATATCAGGGGTGCCTGGGTGGCTCAGTGGGTTAAGCTGCTGCCTTCGGCTCAGGTCATGATCTCAGGGTCCTGGGATCGAGTCCCGCATTGGGCTCTCTCTCTGCCTGCCTCTCCATCTACTTGTGATTTCTCTCTGTCAAATAAATAAATAAATAAAATCTTTAAAAAAAAAAAAAATGCAACATCAGTAATCATTAGGGACATGCAAACCCAAACCACAATGAGATACCTCTTCACACCCACTAGGATGGCTATAATAAAAAACCAGAAAATAAGAGGTGTCAACAAGGATATGGAGAGATTGGAACTCTTGTGAACTGATAAGAATGCAAAATGGTTCAGTCACTGTGGAAAATACTATGGCAGTTCCTCAAAAAATTTAAAATAGAATTACTGTATGATCTAGCAATTCTACTTCTAGATATATACTCTATAAAGAATTGAAAGCAAACAGACATTTGTATAGCCATATTACCAGCAGCATTATTCACAATAGCCAAAAAGTGGAAGCAAAAGTGTCTATCAACAGAGAAGTGGAGGGGTGCCTGGGTGGCTCAGTCAGTTGAGCATCTGCTTTCAGTTCGGGTCATGATCACGGGGTCCTGGGATGGAGTCCCATATTCAGCTCCCTGCTAGGTGGGGAGCGTGCTTCTCCCTCTCCTGCTCCCCCTGCTTGTGCTCTCTCTCTGTCAAATAAATAAATAAAATCTTTAAAAAAAAAAAAAAACAGGTAAGCAGATAAAATGCAATACGAATATACAATGGAATATTATTCAGCCCCAAAGAGGAAGTAAATGCAGCAATATGCTACAACATAGATGAAACTTGTTAACATTATGCTAAGGAAAATAAATCAGTCACAAAAGGACAAATAATATATGATTTCACTTACATGAGATACCTACTCAAATTCAATAGAGATAAAAGTAGAATAGTGGTTGCCAGAGCCTGGAGGAAGGAAGGGAAAGAGGGCTATTATTTAACAGATACAGAGTTTCACCTTGGGAAGAAGAAAAAATTCTGGAGATGGATAAACAGTGGTAATGGCTGCACAAGATGAATGTACTTAGTACCACTGAACTGTACATTTAAAAATAATTTAAGGGCGCCTGGGTGGCTCAATGGGTTAGGCTTCTGCCTTCAGCTCAGGTCATGATCCCAGGGTCCTAGGATCGAGTACTGCATGGGGCTCTCTGGTCGGCGGGGAGCCTGCTTCTCACCCGCCTCTGCCTGTCAAATAAATAAAATCTTTAAAAAAAAAAAAAAAAGGTTTCAAAGGTGAATTTTATGTTTTCTATATTTTACCACAACTAAAAGGGGGGTGGGGAACCCTACAGGTCTCCATCTAATCCCTTTCTCTGAGCTACTATGAAAATGTAAGGTAAAGGATTCCAAGAGAGTGAGAGATGGGGACTCTGGAATAGGAAAACAAAATCCCTTATTTTTTAACTTTTTAACAAACTACACGGGGAAGAACAGAAATGCAGAAAAGGGGAAAGGAAAGTACAGAAAAGGGGACAAGTAAAATCTGCCCCCATACTCTGCTGTTTATATATTTACTACTTTTAAGAACTGACAAAATAACCCGTAGACCAAAAAATGGTGGGGTTGTCAGATATAAAGTACCGAAACAGTTCATCTAAATTTGGGACAAAAAAATTTTAATATTACCTGGTTTTTCTGGGCCTTTCATAACAGGATAAGCAGGATTGGGAGAAAGATAGGTTTGGGGGAAAGATAAAAAAATTGTAAAGGAAGGGCTAACCATAAGGTAGATTGGGGGTAACCACAATACTTAGGGAAGAGGAAAAAATTTGCTCTTCCCGCTGCATGTTCCATCCGGCACCTCAACCTTCTGCCCTGGCTGGCTGTCAGAGCAATGATTACAGTGTTCTATCATCAGGCGGACCCTGCAGCACCAGACCCCCCAACAGGGACTAAACTATGGAAAAGGCAGAGGGAGTTTATCCCAAGCAACCTGAGAACAAAAAATTTGTAGGACAGACAGGAAAGCTCCTCTAATTGTGGAGTTTTGCCTAAAGATCCATTTTTATACATTAATTGGGTTCTGCCTACACAACAGAAAGTTTTGAGGAAAATGCTACCAGCCTAACAATTTAAAAAACTGGGTAAACTACAAAATCAAACTTTTCTTGAACCCATCAGAGAGCTAAGGTCACAGGACAACCAAATAAATATTCAAGAAAAGACAACTCCCTCCTAGGAAAGACAGAATGTAAGCTCTGGCTCACCTACAGCAGAGCATGAGAAAAGACAGTGGGGCCAAAAAAGCAGGTAAAAATAATTCATCTAAATTTGTTAATAAACTCCTTAAGGCAAAGTGGGCTGGCATAGAATGTAGTACTCCTGGAAGCCCTAGACACAATAGGGCTCTATATTTGCAGTATCTTTGCCACAGACCTCCACCAGGTACTCACAATATATGGGAACATATGATTAGAAAAAATCTTCTGTGGAGCGGGGCTTAAGAGAAGAGCAGCTTCTACCAGGGGAAAAATATCAAAGCCCTAACTGGATTCTTCTCCCCTAAGGAAAGAAAACTTTAAAGCTGGGGAAAGAGCAGCCAGTCCAGTCATGTTCAAGGCGTAAGTGAAGACATTATTAAGGATAAGGGTAGAGTCAAAGAAAAACCCCTTGACCACTGTGGGAGGGGGCAGGAAACAGTTTTGGGCCCAGAATCTTAGTATCACTGCCTTCAGAGATCTCCTACCACTAAGGCAAGGCTTGGGAAACACATTTCTAAACAAGACCTGAAAAGGCCTAATTTAGCACAGAGTGGCTATCACTGACAGAGCCCCATTCCTGACGTCCAGAGACATAGGGCCTACCCTACGTTGAGACTGGACCAGGACAACAGACATATTCCTGATTCCACCCCCAGGTGAGCGAGCACAGATTAACGTAACAGTAATCTCCCACTGGAAAAGAATCAGGAATATCTATAGTCCACATAGAGGGGACATGCACAAGGAAAGTCAAAAACTAAGAAACACTTTTTTATGCCTCAATTTCTAGCTAATGGACAAAGTACCACTAGAGAGGTTTGAAATCAATGGTGCACTTTAAATATTCTTTGCAAAGAAAAAATTTTTGCAACAACAAAACCAAAACTCAACTAATCCAGACCCCTACACTAAGAAGCCCGGTCTCTACTGTCCTATTCATGATATCTAGCATTTGATAAAAATACTGCAAGAGGGGGCACCTGGGTGGCTCAGTGGGTTAAGCCGCTGCCTTCGGCTCAGGTCATGATCTCACGTCCTGGGATCGAGTCCCGCATCCGGCTCTCCGCTTGGCAGGGAGCCTGCTTCCGCCTCTCTCTCTGCCTGCCTCTCTGCCTACTTGTGATCTCTCTCTGTCAAATAAATAAATAAAATCTTAAAAAAAAAAATACTGCAAGACACACAAAGAAGAAATATATATCCCACTGTCAAGAGACAAAGCATTCAACAGAACCAAAAATCATTGAGGACGAAAACAGAAAAGTCAATGAAATCAAAAGTTAATTTTTAGAAAAGATCAGTAAACTGATAAATCTCCAGCAAGACTGAGGGGGAAAAAAAAACACAAATTACAAATATCAGGAATGGAAAGGTGAAAATCACTACACATCCCACAGACATTACAGGAACAATAATGGAATATTGCAAAGAACTTTATGCCCATATATTCAACAATTCAGAAGAAATGGTCAAATTCCTCAAAAAACATGAACCAACAAAACTCACAGGAGAATAGGTAACCTAGGGGCACCTGGGTGGCTCAGTGGGTTAAGCCTCTGCCTTCGATCAGGTGGTCATCTCGGGGTCCTGGGATCGGGCCCTGCATTAGGCTCTCTGCTCAGCGGGGAGCCTGCTTATCTCTCTCTCTCTCTCTCTGCCTACTGGTGATGTGTCAAATAAATAAATAAAATCTTAAAAAAAAAAAAAAAAAGAATAGGTAACCTGAAGAGTCCTATATCTATTTAAAAAAACTGAAATTATAGGAAAAGTGTCCAATACAGGGGTGAAGATGACTTCACTGAAGAGTCCTACCAAACATTTAAAACAAAAACAAAACAATGAATTAACACAAACTCTTTTAGAAAAAGGAAGGGAACACTTCTCAACTCATTTTATGAGGTCAGCATCATCCTAATAACAAAATTAAATGATACATATTAACTGGGCCAAATACCAGTAAGAAACTGCCAATACTACACCTGCTATAACCTAGTAATATTATTTAAACTTAAAATATAAAGGAAAGAGTTCTGAACATGCACATATTGCTTCATCCCAGTAATTTTATTTATGTTAGAATTTAATATATCCTCTAGGTCTTCTGTGGAGTTCCACTAAATATGTTCTTTTCTATTATAAGTAATACAGAATAAAACAAGTAAAGATTGGGAAATGAGTACACTAGGGAAATAAATCCACAATTAATGAATGAAAATGGCACAATTTAAGTAAATTACGTCATAAAACAAACATAGCAATGGGGGCAATGACATGTTAAGCCTAAGAACTCATGACCTTGGGGTGGGGGATGAGGGAGTATATAATGTAAAACGTTTCCACTTTTTTCAACATTTATTTATTTATTTATTTATTTATAAAAGATTTTATTTATTTTATTTGACAGACAGAGATCATAAGTAGGCAGAGAGGCAGGCAGAGAGAGAGAGAGGAGGAAGCAGGCTCCCTGCTGAGCAGAGAGCCCGATGCGGGGCTTGATCCCAGGACCCTGAGATCATGACCTGAACCGAAGGCAGCAGCCTAACCCACTGAGCCACCCAGGCACCCCTTTTTTCAACATTTAAACCAGACCTCATTACAGGAACAGAAAAAGCTGATTGCTCAGCAATCTAAAACTAGGCAATGAAGTTTGCTTTCTATTTACCTGCAGGCCAGCTAAAAGGTTTGGCAAAGTGGGTGGGGGCAGAGAAAGCCTATTCCAAATGTTCACTATCAATTACAAAATTAATTCTGCTAGTTTCTCTATCCCTTTTATATTTCAGACTCACATCCAGCAGCCTTCTCAACACTTCTCAACACACTCATCATGTGGCACCTCAAATTCAACTTACCCAAAACTGAACTCACTTTCCCACCCAACCCCCACATCCAACCCAAACCTGTTCTTCCTACTATATATTTTCTACTATATTCCTTTTTTTTTTTTTTAAGTTTATTTAAGCAATTTCTACACCCAATGTGGGGCTCAAACTCTTGACTCCGAGTTCAAAAGCCACACGCTCTGCAGAATGAGCCAGCCAGGAGCCCCTCCTATATTCTTGATCACAAGTAATGCTTCTACCATCTACCTAACCAGAAATCATCCTAGACATCCCACCCATTCCTCCTCTCTCTTGTCTCCTATGTCAATCACCACATCCTTATTATTTAATCTCTGAAACATTTCTTAGTCTTGTCCCCCTTTAAATCCATTCCTCCACACTCCACAAATCTGCCTGCTCCTTCTCATTAACTACCTTCAAAATAAAGATCAAACCCTGGTATTATATGTAAAACCCTATACAATACACCTCCCCCAAGTGTTTTTTCATTGCTATTTGCTGCCCCACTGTATGTGCCCCGAAGATTAAATAGTTTCCTGTCCACAATGTGCTGTATCTCGCTTCTGCTTTTCTCTACCTCAAACATTCTTCCAACTAAACTAATTCTTATCTTCATCACTGAAAGCTCAGCTCTAGTAACATGCACCCTGGTAAGATTAGTAAACACCTCCACATCCCTAAGCCTAAAGTAAACCTATGAGTATCTCTATTTAAACTCTCCACAAATCCTACTGAAATAATCCAAATATCTTTAGCTCCACTAGACTGTAAGAGTCTTTTTTTTTTTTTTTAAGATTTTATTTATTTATTTGACAGAGAGAGATCACAAGTAGATGGAGAGGCAGGCAGAGAGAGAGAGAGAGGGAAGCAGGCTCCCTGCTGAGCAGAGAGCCCGATGCGGGACTCGATCCCAGGACCCTGAGATCATGACCTGAGCCGAAGGCAGCGGCTTAACCCACTGAGCCACCCAGGCGCCCCTAGACTGTAAGAGTCTTGAACGCAAAAATCTTATCTGTAACTCCAGTAACCTAGTACAAAAGAAAACCCAATCTCTGTTGAACTGAACCATAATTTTTCTCATTTTCCTCAGAGACGAGAGAATGGGGGAAAAAAACTATGTCATTAAAACATAAACAATCCTCACTGCAGCAATCAATTCCTGCTCACAAAAAGAGGCCTATAAATAAAACTAAAAATGTTCCTTCCTCATAAGATTTCCTTCCTCTTCACAAAATTCCTGATTCCAAGCAATATATGAAGCAAACAATTACAGTTACAAATTATCTTGCGTTAAGATTATAATAATGTTACAAGCATAAACTCAATCATTTGCTACTGAGGTCTTGAGTTCACAAATTTCTATCAAAACAACAAAAGAGCACACTACATATATAAAGGATTCCTAACAAATCAGCCAGTACTAAATGGATGTACATCCTTTAAACAAGTATTTGCTGAATAAAGCAGAGAAGAGGGAAATAAAAGTAGGTAATAAATATAAAGAAAACTAAAAACATCAGAAATCAAACTTTAAAGGAAAAGTCTGGTTTTCCCATAAAATTTAGGTAAATATAAATAATATGCCAACTATATAAAGAATAAATGCATGCAATGTTATGGAATAGCCTCCTCAGGGAGATACTGAAGGGGTAACAGGGAGGTACCAGTCCCGAATCTATTATTAGTTAGCTGTGACACTGATCAGGCAATGATTAAGTCATACAATCATTCTAGCATTTCATTTCCTCAACAGCAGAAATTGTTACCGGACATCAGATCTGTGCATTTCACCACATGTAAATTAAAAAAAAAAAAAGGCTGCCAAAATGGGAAGTGAGTCATTAATTCATCTGAGCTATTTTCATCCTTGTATTACATACAGTCCACAGTCCATCCCACAGCACCCTAATTAAGACAAATATTTACTACATGTTTAAAAAACTTCAAAATAGTTCATCATTAATAAAACAAAGACTTTACTGGACTAGATGACCCCTTTGGTCTCCATTAGCTCTAGAGTTCTATGGGTTTGTTAAATTTATACTATTACAAACGGTATCACTACTAAATTTATATTAAAAATTATGTTATGAAAGAAAAAGCTTAAAATCACTACCTTCACTGATACCAAATAACACTTTCAAAAGTGTCAGCATTGGTTTTCAAGGTCTATATTTCTAGCCTGACTAAGCTGAAATCAACAGCTTCAGGTATTACAACTGTCCTCTTTAATCTCCACTACTTCCCTAAGCTTTCATTAAAAGACTTCAGAGAAGGAAGAGATTTCTCTGTCTCTCTCACTTATCACCTAATAAAAGTCAAAAGTCAACTAGAGCAGAAGGAGTTAAGTAGAGGGTATTATATAAGCATCAATTCTAATACAAGGAGAGTTTTCTTCAAATCCTTCTCTAAAAAAGTGTGTGATAAAGATAGGTGGTCTTTGGAGTTATTACTATTTTTTATACATGACTTGGTCTTTTTTTTTTTTTTTAAGATTTTATTTATTTATTTTAAAGGCAGAGATCACAAGTAGGCAGAGAGGAGGCAGGGTGGGGGTGGGGGGGTGGGGAGCAGGATCCCTGCTGAGCAGAGAGCCCGATGTGGGGCTTGATCCCAGGACTCTGGGATCACGACCTGAGCCGAAGGCAGAGGCTTTAACCCACTAAGCCACCCAGGCGCCCCTGACGGGTCTTTTTAATTTTTTATTTACATATTTGACAAAGAGAGAGAGACAGCGAGAAAGGGAACATAAGCAGGGGGAGTGGGAGAAGCAGGCTTCCCACTGAGCAGGGAGCCTGATTCAGGAATAGATCCCAGGGTCCTGGGATCATGACCTGAGCCACCCAGGCACCCCTGACTTCATCTTTTTCTGTTAGCTAACATTACAGGACTCCTCAGAAACTACAAAAATTAATAAACTTATAGTCAAAAGCATTTCTCAAAATACAGAGAGAATACAAAAAATAAAAGAGCTTCTGAGTTACGTTAATAAAATTGTTTATTTCCTCTCAAAGTTTTCTTTGATGAACAATAACAACAAAGAATGCTTTTTCTAAATCCATGATCAATTATTTTTCTCTGGAGAAACAAAATATGTGGACTGTTAAATTAGTGATGATTAAAAGACTCTATGAGAATAGAGAACATTATTCAGTTTGTTAATCACTGAAAATACTAAGGCACAGTTTTTCAGATATATGTTTTAAAATACTACTAACAGTACCCCAACTTAAAACCTAGTATATTCCCCAGTAGAAATATCCTTGGGGCAAAATCAATGTATGTTATGGAGAGCATGAGGTAGTTATGTTCTGCTGAGAACATTTTTATTTCTTTAACCTAATCTTTAACAGAACAATAATCTGGAGATTGTTTCAATTTTAACTACCTTCAATAAATACACTTTAAGCATCCTGTAAAAACGGCATTCAACTACATGGTTATGAAAGAAATTCCCTAAATTAGACTTTATAACATAATGTGCTAGCAAAAATATAATTTCTGAATTCTTTTTTTAAAATTTCTGAATTCTTAATAATTGAGTACCATAATATTCATGAGAAACTTCTATTTTTCCTCAAAAAGCACATATGAATTTTGTCACTCTATTCTATCATTTTTTCTCCATATTACTTCCTTTGGAGAACATTTATATATTCCAACATTTTTGCTTTTTAATTTGCTGGGTCACCTGTATACATCTACATTGTAATGTACTTATTAGATACATTAACAAGGAAAATTGGAAAATTAAAAAAGTGAATTTAATTTTAGCAGTATTTTCCAGAGTGCTTTTTATTTAAGTAGTTCTCACCAAAACTGGGAAAGAGGAAACATACAGCTACTTATTTATACTCTCTGATTAAAACTTCTATTTAAAGAAAATTTAAACCTACTCTCAGGCCAGTAGAAATCTGAAACCTGCAGAAAACATTAATTTATAAAGAACCAATGAGATGTTGACAAAAAGGAAAATAACTAAAAATCTTTAAAATTATGTAGTAAAAACACCAAGGCCTTTGCCCAAAATACATTTATAGTATCTCAAATAATCCCTACTATTCTTATACTATCTACAACATAAAAACTAGTCATTTTGATGGAAAGAAACTAAAGACAAGCTCTATGAAGAAGGGTGAACTTTTTTTTTTTTTAAAGTAAACTCTACCCCCAACATGGGACTTGAACTCACAACCCCAAGATCAAGAGTCACATATTCTATGGGCTGAAGCTACCCAGGCACCCAGAGTGAATTTCTATTTAAATCACGAATAGGGGCACCCGGCTGGCAGTAGGTAGAGCATGGAACTCTTGATCTTGGGGTCATGAGTTTGAGTCCCACATCTTTAAAAGTAAATAAATAAGTGACTAGTCAAAGGCAAGGTATAATCGTAATTCTCTAACAGAAATACCTTTTGTTTGCTGTGACTTAAAAAATAAAAAGGTATATTTCCTTATGTCCTAATAAGGAAAAAGTGCATGATTGTTTGAAATGTGACTGTAAATATTTTTCAAATAATTTTTATCAGTACCTCAGAAAATTAAAGGATTGTATAATTATTTTATTTAACAAAATACACTAAAGCAGACACTTGTAATATCAGTGAGAGGTTAATCATACATATTTGGGGAATACCAGGAAGAAAGCAATTATTACTAAAACAAATAACTGTAGTTTTTTTCTCAACTAAAAAGATACATGTTCTGGATATTTTTAACAAGTAATATACTCAGGGCACCTGTGGTATAAGTGGTATAAGTGGCTCAGTTGGTTAAGTGTCTGCCTTCAGCTCAGGTAATGAACCCAGGGTCCAGGGACTGAGCCCCCATCTGCTTCTCCCTCTCCTTTTGCCCTCCCCCACACCCTGCTCATGCGTGCTCTCTCAAATAAATAAATAAAATCTTAAAAAAAAAAAAATAAGGCATTCTTTTAAATTCCTACTTAAAGATTACTTAAACTGGTCAACACGAGAAACTTAAAATATCAGGTTATGCTGCTAACAGGGTCTTAATCTTCCCTTTATTTACTTTTAGCCACAGCTCTGCTTTTTTACTTCCCAAAAATTTTGTTTTAAAGATTTTATTTATTGGAGAGAGAGAGAGAGAGAGAGAGAGCTCGAGTGCATGAGCAGAGGGAGGGGCAAAGGGAGAAACAGACTCCCTGCTGAGCAAGGAGCAAGAACCCTGGGATCAGGACCTGCTTCAAAGGCAGACAGACCCTTAACCAACTGAGTCACTCAGGCGCTCCCCGTCCCCCGAAGAATTTCTCGATATGGAAGTACTTAGTCCAAAGAAAAAAAATTCTTCCTACACTATATAAGCAACTACTACTAAATATTAATCTCAATTATTTCTGAAGTATTTAAGAGCCTTCTAATAGCACAGCTTTATGTTTCTTTAAAGTAGTAAACACATATTACAAAAACCTGATTGCTAGAACCTCAAGCCAAAGTATGCTGATGATTCATGTTTAATCTAGACATACTTCTTTTCCTACAATCTCTCTAAATTAATACAGGAGAGTTTATGAATACCATAAAATAGGGGATCCAAAATATACTCAAATGGCCTATAGTGACCTTATAATAAAGTTAAAAGACTCATTTTGTAAAAATTTTACAATACTATTTTTTTTTAGTGGCATACCAGAGTTTCCCTTCACTCTTCTAAAAATACCATACTAACTGGGGGACCTGCAGATGAGGGTAACAAACAAAAGGGCTGGCCAAGCCTACAAGCCTATTTATCTTTATGGTTCTACCATTCTTCTTTAGACCACACTTAGTCTCACCCCTCATTACTGTCAAATTCACAAGATTCCTAAAGGACCCCAAGAAACCCAAGCTTCTCACTACAACTCAACCCCCACCATGCCTTTCTCTGCTAGACAGTGTTCCTATATGCCACACCTCTCCTGATCAGTGAGTACCTAAAAGGTTACTTCTACATGCCACTGCCTCTGAACCCTCACCTGTTTGTGGTATCAGCAAGTTTATTTGATAAACTAATATGGGATAATATTGCCAATAAAAGATAATAGCTTAAAGTTTCTCTTCCAGAGAATTTATGATTTTAAACAGATCATTTTAAAAAGAATTCCATAACACAGGAGAGACACAAAGTTTGGCATTGGCAATTCTCATACTACAGTCAACCACCTAATCTATCTATCTGTAATGTAGATTCAGTTACAATTTAACACAGTTTAAACTAAAAATTAATGTAGTCCTATACAACCAGTACTGACTATACGTCTGGCTTAGATATATACCTCATGAGAAATGTCAAATAAGTGAAAACTAAAACTACAACTGTATGGCTTTATCATAAGTCCTATATCTGTTAAATTTTCTCATTTTCAAAGCAGAGCAAATGACACTTTGTATTTAATCCAGTTAAAGTAGTCAGGTAATTTTTTTTTAATTTTTAAAAAATTTTAGGTAATCTCTATATACCTCTAATGTGGAGCTTGAACTCACAACCTCAAGATCAAGAGTTGCATGCTCTATCAACTGGGTCAAGCAGGTGCCCCTAAAATGGTCAGATAACTTTTTAACCTACCCAGAATAATTACTTGAGCATACCATATATGAGACCTTCTCAGAACATTTGCTATTTATGACTTAGTGTCTTTTCTGCTTTATGCTTTTCACAACAGCTTGGTAAGTTTCAAATATAATTACAGACTGTTTATTTCAAATTCTAACAAACCACTTTATTCTTTATTGCATTAATCCAAAGTACAGTCTCCTATGACCAAGATAATTTAATACCATTTCATTCAATCTGCAATTAATTCTATAGTTACAAGTCTAGAGCTTAGTACATCTTTCTGAACAACAGGTCCAAGTTATTATTTTTTAAACCAGAACTGTATAGATTTTGTTCTGCAATAATCTTGTGAAGAAACCTCTAGACCAGAAATCTCAAACATGAGAATAGTTAAATAAATTTGGGAGAGAAAAAATTTCCCCAATTCTTCATTTCTTAACAGTGGAAAAAGAATAGCATTACTAGCTCAAATGAAATGCTGGAAACATTATGTAGAATATTATAAAACATACCAATCCTATTTTTCTGTACAATCCTATTTGGAATTTCTATACAGCTACAAGTCCACAGAGATTAAAGACTATACCACTTAGAGCTCTTACAACCTTTCAACCCATACTGAGAAGAGTATGAAAAGAGCACAGGTACTGAATGAATGCAGAATTAAAACAATTTGGGGGAATTCTTGAAGACAAAATCTATTTACAATTTACAATCTATTTAATCTATTTAATAGATTTACTACCTATTTACAATTACAAAATCTATTTCCTTAACTCAGCTATCTATAAATCAAATTTTACTTAAAACGGTGCTTTATCAACTACCCAAAAAGGTCATTAAAATAGAGATAAAACCTACACCCGTCCAATAATTTACATTACTTTAAGTCACATATTTGGCCCTGTTCTTTAAACAAATAGGCTCAGCAAGTATTCAATATGCCCTCACCTTCACTTCCCATCCCCTATTCTTTTGGTCTTAGAAGACAAGTATGAGGTTCAAGTCAATCCTAAAAGACTGCTTCACCTAAGAGCTACTTTTGCCTTGACTTTCTTTATGACCTTGGGGGGGAATCTACCAAATGACAACTATAATGAAGTTGGCATGCTCTTGTTTATCACTGAAATTTAACCCCAGTATGCTAACATTAGTGAAGTCTTCTAAACTGAACCTAGAGAACTGAAAACCTTTGAGTTATAAACGTCAACTGATGTGTAACATGAACCATATTTTTAAAAAATTAATTTGACTAGTTAAAGGGGGGAAAAAAACCTATCAATGCCCCAAATTCTGCAAGATGGAAAACAAATTCTGAAAACACCAACAACCTCCTCATTTCTTCTCTTTAGGACAACTGGTCTGCAAGGTTAAAAGTGGGGGGCTATAAAACTAGCTTTAACTAGCAGTTTTCTTGCTTTTATAAGGATTACATTTGGACAACAAACGAAAATTAAAAACTTGGCAAAGAATGGGGAAACTGTATATAAAGAAATCTACAATCTGAAAACTACTAAGATAAATCTATCATTTAAACCACTAATTTGTATACCCATATTGGGCAGTAATCACTGTACCGCTTTATTGGCACTAGAAAAATAAATCCTTGCCTTGGAGGAACATTTACTAAGTACATTTCATTTCAGGATCTTAGGGCAGTTTACGAGCAGTATCTCTTTAGGCTTCCCTAAGGTACTCTAAAGTGCTTAACATCATTCACACATCCAGCCACCACTAGGGTGAGAAGTAAATAAACACGATTTACTTATGCAATTATTTACCACAGAATTCTAGTCAAGAATGAAAGAGTAAACATCCACATAGTCATTTAACACCCAGAGAAAGCGTCGAATACTACGGCCGGTAACATTCACCCTTAATTGACCACTACAGAAACCACAGGCCTTCCACATGGGCTGTCCTTTACTACCACTCTTGATTCGAGAAAGTAACAATGTCAACTCAACATTTTATCAGTACAGAAGATAAACAGAACTTGATGAAATTTCTAATTCCAGATCCTTAAAAGATGTTTATAAAAACTGAGAAAGAGCAACGCCCCCCTAAAAGCGCCCTACTAGAAAGAATAAAATACCGAAAACATTAGGTGGGCCAAGGTTAGAAAAGCTGATCTAACCCAATTACCGGGAGGGACCACAGGGTTTGGGACTAGGAACGCGAGATCGGGGTGGGGGTGGGTAGCAAAGTGAAATCTAACCCCAGAAATCACAACACAGGCCGCAGCCTGGGAGCTGAAGCTGGCGGGAAGTGAGCTCCCTTTCTGTTCCCAGGGGAAAGTCCAGAGAAGAGCGGCTCCACAAGGCGCACTTACAAGGCGCCAATAGTGCATGCCTACCAAGGCACCGGAGCCGCTGGAGAACCGGGTTAAGAAGGGGAGGAGACCCCGGCAGACGGCCCTGGAAGAGGAGGAGGACTAAGGTTGGAAGCAACGGCAGTGTCTGGACGAGGGGGATTACCTAACTGTGACGACAGAGAAGTGTCCTCAGGCTCCGGCGATGGTCCCGACTGCGCAATGTGTGGTGTCTTTCCCGCTTAGCCCGCAGCAGCAACAGAACCAGCTCCTTCAGCCAGTCGCCATTTCCCGCCTACCGACCTGCTGCACCGCACGGACAGAGACCCGGATGGAAAGCGGCCTCTCCGCGCAGGCGCCTTGACTTCCTCCTCCCCCTCCCGCCACAATTCCGCGTGGTGGGAGGGAAGGAATGCGGGAGGCCTCAGAGGCAAAAAAAAAAAAACAAAAAAAAAACCCACAACAAAAAACAAACAATTTTTACTTCCGTGAAGAGCGTTGGAGTTCCTGCCGCCAGAAGAAGCACACAAGCCAGATTCCCGACAAAAATTGAACGCAGGCCCCTGGGACCGAATGGAGGAACAAGGACAAAACCAATCAGGATACGCCAGGGCCTGGGGGTTATTTGTACTTTAGGGGCCTCCGTAGCTGGTTGTGTAGTGATTGCAGGGGGAGTAGGGAGTAAAGCGTTGGGAGTGAAGAGGCGGGGAACCGAAGGACGGTTTTTCCTCCCGCGGCTAACGGAACTGCTTAGGCAGGTGGGAGGGGGAGCGCGCCCTCGTCCCGGAGGCGGGGCTTAGGAACGCGTCGCTCACCCTGGCCGCTAGGGTTTAGTAACTCAGGCGCGCCAGGTGGGTGGAGCCAAGTGGGACCGGGTGGGACTAACGCCTTGGCGCGCTGGAGAAGGTAGCGTGCAGAGAGCGCTGCCCGAGGCCGTGGTGAGATGAGTCCTTCCATCTTTTCAGGGATCCCAGTGGCCCTTTAAAGGTCCTCTTTCCAACTCTCTGCCTAGAGAGCATTGCAGTCGCTTGTGGATCTGTCATACGACTTCAAACGATGTCGACGGTGGTTCTGCCAAGAAGTCTGATCATTCAGACAAATGGGTTCCTACCTGCATGCCTGGGTCTAAAGATTTAGCATCAGCCTCACGGGGTGAAAATGTGTCAATCCAAGCGTCCAGCCCTAGTAGAATATCAGAATACCAAGCGTAGTGGCTGGAAGAGTATCATCTGTTTACTAAAACTCCGGACCATTCACATTATTCAATCAAGAACTATTTATTGAAAAAACAGTATGAGGACCATACTAGATGCGAGGGATACAACAAGGCAGACACGGACCCTGCCTTCCCAGAGTTCACAGTCTATTGAAGGAGAGAGACATGTAAACAATTTAAATACAATGTGTTAGAATGACCACAAGAAGTTTTGACAGGCGTACAACTGGGGGTCTGGGAGGGCTTTCATGAGATGACATGAGGATTTGATGTTACAAAGGAAGGGTGTCGGATGGAAACAAATGGAAAAATCCAAAAATGAGATTGCATTGATCAGTTAGGGGAAAAGTTCTGTGAACCAGGGATACAGGAGTTGAGGGGAAGATAGTGGAGAGAGATGAGACGAAGGTTAGCAGAAAACCCTTGTGAATCTGGTTTTTCAAGGTGTGGAGCAGGTGGGTTGTCTCCTGAAAGCTTTATGTATTGCAGATCCAGAGTTCATTTGCACCCGGTATCTTCATAATACAAGAATGCTCTGAATGAGACATTGACTAACAGCGTGCAGAACTGGTATTAGTCCACAAAATAATAGATTACTGAAAAACTAATTGGAAATCAACAGTTACTGATTATCCAGTCTGTATCATGGAAAGCAATAGAATACAGACTAAACAATTACCCAATTGATTACCAAAATAATTTTTAAATTAGATAAAAATTGGAAATATTTCTGGGAAAAAAATGTTGCCAGTAGTAGTAACTTCCCAGTGTTCTCTCCTAAAACTTAATTATACTATTTATAAAATGCTTTTAAATGCAATTTGATTTTCCTAACAACTCTATGAAATAAGTAGAATAGGTGATATTAGTCCCCCAACTCTTCAGCTGAAACCATTGAAATTTTTTGATGGTGGGGATAGGGGAGAAAAAAGGAAAAACAGATGCCTATACAAAAAAATAATCCACTAGTTAAGAAACACAATCAGGAGTCAAGCTCTCCTTCTGCTCATTACACCATATCCAACTGTCTCCTGTGGCAATGTTGTTATTGTTAGATGTTAAGTTTAGTAAGGCTGCTGGTAGCAAGTTGAAATGTCTTTGCAATTTATTTAACATTTTAACAGCATTTTTTCACAGAGGATAACTGTATTATGTTCTGATTTTTACCTTTATTTACATCTAATAGTCTCTACTAGACAGTTTTCTGCAGTATCTAAGTGGATTGTTGTGAAGATCAAATGAGATTTATGGGAAACACTTAACAGGGTGTTTTCGTTGCTCCTTATCTGATGGTTGTTATTGTCATTAAGCTTCAGTAAAAATCTTGTCCAAGATTTTAGAATAAAATAAAGGTTTAAAAATATGAACTTTAAAAAAACTGAAGTGTGTTAAGATGCAAAGTGGTAGCCATAGGGGAAAAAATTAATGCAAAAACCTAGTGACATTCATCCTTTCTAAACTATATGTAACTATTACTATATGAAAACATTAATGAAATACGATGTTTACTAAGCAATGTAGAAGAAGTATCTTGGATATTCAACAGAATCCTTCAAAGAGACCCTTATTTCACAGTATATGGACTATATTTACCATTTATCTGATAAGGCATATGTACTTCACAATCCACTCCTATATTAATTCTCTATGAGATAAATTTTATCACTCTTACTACAACTCATTAAGGAAGTAATATAATAAATATTGAAATATCAGACTGCCATTTTGCTCTAATATTGCAGTGACTTGATGGCAATGATCAAGTGAAACATAACATTGTCAAAACTAAGCTCTTTTCTCTCAAACCTGCTTCTCTCTTAGTATTTTCCACCTTATAGAATGCAGTTTCTTTTTCATATTTCATCCTTTCTGTTTTAAGTGCAATAAACTAAACCTTGAAAATATATCTTGAATCCAAACACTTATCACCCCAGCCATCTCCCTAGGTCAAGAACCATCATCTCTGACCTGAAATACTCTAAGTCTTCCTGTTCCATTCTTGAACCTCCTTCAATCTAACACATACCCAAACTGATCATTTTAAACCTCTTTATAAATTTTCCATCACCCTTAAAATCTAAAATCCTTATTATGACACGTGAAGCCCTTCATTAGCTCACTCTTGGTTACCTTACTATATTCCCTACCTCTTGCTATTTGGATTCCCGCCATACCATCCAACTAACTGTTCTTTGAAAAAATATATTCCTGTATCAAGGATTTTGTATTTATTGTTTCTCTGCTTCTAATTCTCTTCCCCTAGACCTATGCTATTCAACAGCCCCTAGCCACAAGCCATGTGTGGCTACTGAGCACTTGAAATGTGGCAGTGTGACTGTAGAAATCAATTTTTAATTTTATTTCATTTTAATTAGTTTAAACTTTAAGATTTTATTTATTTTATTTATTTATTTGATAGACAGAGATTACAAGTAGACAGAGAGAGAGGAAGGGAAGTGGGCTCCCTGCTGAGCAGAGAGCCTGATGCAGGGCTCATTCCCAGAACCCCGGGATCATGACCCGAGCCGAGGGCAGAGGCCCTAACCCACTGAGCCACCCAAGTGCCCCTAATCAGCTTAAACTTTAAAATTAATACCTGCATAATTAATAGAGCTTCCATTTGGGATAATGAAACAGTTCTATCTAGAACTAGTTAATGGCGAAGGTTACATAATATTGTTAATGTACTTAATGCCATTGAATTGTATATTTTACATGTAAATGTACAATGATAAATTTTACTTTTTATGTGTATTTTACAATAAAAACAATTGCTTGTTGGTATTTCCCCAAAGAAGTTGAACTTAAGTCCACACAAATACCTACACATGAATGTCTATAGCAACTTTATTCGTAAATGCCAAAACTTGGATCACCCAAGATGTCCTTCAATAGGTGAATGGTAAACTGTGATATATCCATACAATGTAATAGTAATCAGCTAAAAGGAAATTTTAATGCATCTATGCATATGCATATGTTTAAATATGCATATACTTAAATATGCATATGCATAAATGCATATCTTAAGAAATCTTAAATGCATATTACTCAGTGGAAAAAGCCAATCTGAAAAGGCTATATGCTGTTTGATTATAATCATATGATATTCTGAAAAAGATAAAACTATGGAGACAGTAAAAAGGTCAGTGGCTGCCAGGGTAGGGGTAAGGAAGGAGTTAAGTGGAACACATGGGATTTTTAGGACAGTTAAACTAATCTGCATACTATAATGATAGATACACATCATTATACATTTGTCCAAACCCACATAGAATTTACAATACCAAATATGAATCTTAATGTAAACTGACTTTGGTTGATAATTTGTACAGTCGTTGGTTTATCAATCTTAACAAATAATTTTACACTGCTGCAGGAAGCTGTGTGTGTGTGCACATATACACATGCGTATGCAGGAATGGAGTATGTGGGGATTCTCTACTTTCTACTTAATTTAGCTGTGAACCTGAAACTGCCCTAAAAAGTAAAGTCTATTGAAAAAATGTAATACTTGTTTCAGTTATTGGAAAACTTTTAAGTATGCATGGAACATAAGTATTGTGAACATACTCAAACATAAATTTTAATAATGCTAAATACCAATCAAATATTTCCAATGACAATTTAGTGTCCAAACTGAGATGTACTATAAATGTAAAATATATACTAGATTTCAGATTAGTTCAAAAGAAAATATAAAATGTCTCATTAGCAGTATTCTATGTTGATTACCTATTAAAACGGTAATATTTTGGATATATTGGTTAAATATAAAAATTTCACCAGTTTTTTAAAATCCAGTTACTAGGAAGAGGGAGAGGAAGTGAGGAAGAGGAAGGGAGAGAGAGGGAGGGAAGAGCCAGGGAGGGAAAATAAATAAAAATAAAATAAAAATAAAATGTGGTTACTGGATGGGCGCCTGGGTGGCTCAGTGGGTTAAGCCGCTGCCTTCGGCTCAGGTCATGATCTCGGGGTCCTGGGATCGAGTCCTGCGTCGGGCTCTCTGCTCGGCAGGGAGCCTGCTTCCTCCTCTCTCTCTCTGCCTGCCTCTCTGCCTACTTGTGATGTCTCTCTGTCAAATAAATAAATAAATAAATAAATAAATAAATAAATAAAATCTTTAAAAAAAAATGTGGTTACTGGAAAATTTAAAATTACATAGGTAGCTTGTTGTATATTTCTATTGGATAGTGTTGCACAGGATATTCACGTGGCTTGTTCTCTTACCACGTGATGATCCTATCTAAAATAGCAGCCCTTAGGGACACTTGGGTGGCTCAGTCAGTTAAATGTCCAGTTCTCGATTTCAGCTCTGGTAATGATCTCACGGTTGTGGGATTAAGCCCTGCATCAGGCTCTGCACTCAGCAAGGGGTCTGCTGGAGATTATCTCCCTCTGCTCTTCCCCCTGCTTGCATTCTCTCTCCCACTCTCTAAAATAAGTAAAATCTTTCAAAATAGCACTCCTCCATCACTATTCCTTTATTCTGACTTTTCTTTTGAATTTATCAATATGAGTATAGGAAATAATGATCTCTCCCTCTGGCATATAAGTTCCATGAAAGCAGAGACTTTATCACTGTTGTAACCCTAGTACTCAAAACGATTCTCCATATATATTAGGTAAGCAATAACTAATTGAAAGAATGATCATTGTTCTTTCATAATGGAATCTTTAGGCTTATGTGTTAGGGGGTGGGGTGGACATCTTGAGCACTCACCAAATATTGAATGAACCCCAAATCCACATTTCTGGGTATCTCAACATTTAACCCTCTATTTTCAAATACCTAAAGTACATTTGTATGTCTTCACAGTCATTCTACCACCATTGCAATTTGCAATTAAGCCCAACCAATGAATTTTTCATTTCAATTATTATACTTTGCAGGTCTAGAATTTCCATTAGGTTTTTTATAATTTTCATTTCTGTGCTGAGATCCTCTATTTGTTCACTCATTTAAAACATTTTCATCTGGGGTGCCTGGGTGGCTCAGTGGGTTAAATCCTCTGCCTTCAGCTCAGGTCATGATCCCAGGGTGCTGGGATGGAGCCCCGCATTGGGCTCTCTGCTCAGCCAGAAGCCTGCTTCCTCCTCTCTCTCTGTCTACCTCTCTGCCTGCTTGTGATCTCTGTCTGTCAAATAAATAAAATCTTTAAAAAATAAAAAATAAAACATTTCCATTTGATTTTTAAACATAAATTTTAAAACCTATATTAACATAACAATAACCATCTAATTTTGTTAGCTATGGAACACATTTCAAGTATTTGTCTAGTAACATTTTATTGAGTATTGGACATTGTATATATGTTATACAGGTTCTGGATTCTGTTATCTTCTGAAAAGTGATGATTCTTGTTTTAGGAGATTCTTCAGTTAGTGAGTAATCATTTAAACAACTACAGGCTCGGTTTTACACTTTGTTACTAGTTTTTATCTATGAGAAGCCCAAGGACTTTCATTAAGTTCTAACTTGGCAGGCAGGACTCAATCTCCATATAATCTCTCTTATAACCTTGTCAGAGCATGTTTGGGCAGGTCTATGAAGTTCTTACACTATGGCATGGTCTTTACTCCCAAGGTACAACCTTTCTAATGTTTCAGCCTGATGCCACAACTGTTATAATCTCTACCTTGGCAGGCCCGGAAACTTGGTACCCTGACTACTGCTTTTAGGCCAACACTTCTTGACCTCTAGTATCTACATTCCATTCTCAACTCTGTGGCAACTGCTATCTGGTAAGCATTAGGTGGTCTTGCTCTAATTATGTATAGCTCAGCCCTCAGCCATGGATTTGTGGACATCCCCAAGGATTTCTCAGGTTACCTCTTTGTATAGTTTCCTCTTGATGCTCACCCCATTGATTCCAACCATTTAACTCTCTCTTGATGCCCACACCATTGATTCTAGCTGCTTCAGCTGCTCTCCACCATGATTTCTGTCTTCTCAGCTCAGCCTTTTGACACCACAAGAAGCTGGGTGATTGTGGGGGTCAACTGCTTAATTTCCCTTATTTCTAAAGTTTCAGTTTTGTGCTACCCCAAAACAGTCACTTCATATATACTGTCCAGTTTCATAGTTGCTACTAATTCAGGAGAGCTAGTCAAATTACTCAGTCATAGCCAGAAACAAAAGTCTCCCTTCCCTCAGATTGTTTGGGAGTGTTATTAAGGATAGAGGAGCAACTGCTCGCAAGTGACCAACTAAGAAAATATGAGCTGCTGGAAGTCATGGTTAGAGGTTTGAGGGGAAAGCTGGGTCTATATGAAAGAAAATAACAAGCAGAGGCAGAAATGGGAGTTGATGAAACAAAGTGAGCAGCATTTAATTGTGTCAACTGTCCACAGATCCAGGAGATTCCTGTCCTTAATGCCATTTGCTCACATGGGCCATTAAATTTCCCCCTTTCTTTGGGATAGTTGTTTAATTTTCATTTGGAACCCTTAGTGAGGAGAGTCTTAAAAGGAATTGGATATAGCCCAATTGAAAGTGAATATTGATGTGAAGACTCAATAACCTAGATGTTGGGAATATGTCACACAGTTTGATTATCTTACTGAAACTACAGGGTCACACATGTATGTAAAGGAACAGAAGTTTCCAAGGCTGGCTATTATGGGAAGTAACTATTCCCCTCAATAACTATGCAGTTTTTGTTTTATTTTTTCTTCTTGCAGATTCTCTTTCCTCATTCTAGCAAATTTTGTTACAGGCATATACAGGACAAGTAAAAAAGGCACACAATCTTGAGATTTTTTAAAGATAAAGTTACATATTTTAGAAATGATTTTGAAGTCATATTTACATTTCCCCAGAATCATCCCTCCACGTATACTTCATTTTACATTTTCTCTTTATGGGTCAGTAGCAAGTGACCTGAACTTACAAGCTTCTGCCTCCCATATCCTTTCCATACCTCTTCAGTCACATTTCTCTCTCCTTGCTCATGATACTCTAGCTTCACAATTATAATGTTTCAGTTAAGTGGAAACCTAATTATTTAGAAACTTAGACACCTTGAAGCCTTGGAACTTTGCTTTATTTTTTAATAGTTCTTATCATTATTTAAAACTAACTGGTTCATGTAATTACTTATATATTGTCTGACAGCTCCCAACTTCAAAGCTCCATCAGAACAGAAACCTGGTCTATCTTATCCATTACAGTATTATTATGTAAGACAATGCTGGGCACATAGGAAGCATTCAGCATTTGTTAAATATACTAGCACTACAATAAACAACCCCAATATAAATCTTTCTGCCATTCTCATTTAGCTTAGCCTAAAATGTATTCTAAATTTGCTCAAATTTTAGTGTTAAAGTGTAGCTATTTGCATCACATGAGTGTGATATGTGTATATGTATCAGAATCAGCAAAATAGTAAAACAAGTTTAATTTTAATTTATTAGAACCCAGTAAGTGATGATTTTAAAAGCAGAGTTTCCATCAAATTAACACTTAATTCCGGGCAAAAATACATGTAAAAAACCTAAATCTTAAGGCAGAAGTAAAATATTATAAAAACCGGCATGTCTATTACAGACTGTAGAATGTCAGAATTTTAAGAGATTCACATAGTATTTTATAGCACTAAAATGTTAATACAGTCAGAAATATTATCAATTGGTCCAAGATTTCTGTTTATAAAATGTATAGATTAATTAAAGAAATTTTGTTGTATAAGTAATAGCTACCATATAATTAAGTGATTGTTTTTATGACAAACGAAGGCAGGAAATTTCATGGTTTTCATTTGTAAAGATTTTACAGTATTAAATATAAAGTATTACTAGAAGTATGTTTTAGATTCATCTTCCCACCCTAATACCCAAATAGTGTACATCAATTCCCTTTAACTCCATTTTTTAAAATTCTGTGAATTAGCATACCTATTCATTATAGGCCTGAGTACACTCAGCAAAGGCATGAATTGCTTACTTTGATTTGGTAGAAATAATAATTTTAGTAAATCACTATCTTTTCCTGGTTAGTAAATAATTTCAAACTGAAGTCCAAGAATTTTTGCACCACTAATAAGTGAACACCTTTTTTACCTCTTTAAATCTGAATTTTTTACTAGAACCTGAGCACAAAGTGAGGGGTGGTGGTGGATTTCATGTTTATGTACAATTAACAGAAGTCTTTCTGAAAAAGCAGAGTTAACAACCTTAAATTTCTCCTTATGATCAAACCTTTTATTTTGTGGTGGGGGAGAAAATTTAAAAGATTTAAATCCAAAAGCAGGGATTAACTATAACTAGCTTATGCATTTTATGGAATAGTGTCAGAAAAGACAAATGGATTTAAAATAATTTTGTAAGTCTAGCAAATATGAGGTTTATGGGTTCTTAACATATTAATTACAAAGATTCTTCATCTTTATTACAAACTTTTAAGCTATTTTAATAAAATGGCTGTAGACCTCACTGTACTTCTACCTATCTGTGCATTAATAAAAACCTGTTAAAACTCCTTATTTAGTACTTCTGAAAAATTCTAGTCAAATAAGATCACTATAACTACCAGAGAAGCTTTGAAATACTGATTACAGATTCATTTCAAAGTTGATTTATCTTCTTTCAGAATCTGGCATTTAAATAATGAATATTTTCACCAACGTGGACTCTGAAAATATAAAAATTTTAGCCAATGACAGTTAAACAGTACTAGTATGATGCGGAAAAAATAAAAATTGAAAGTATATTGTCAATCATGCATTTCACAATTTCATGAATTAAGTAAGGTATAACTCATAAATATGTCTTTGTAGGTTACCTCAACTTCCATCAAGCACCAGCTGAAAGCTAATCTGCCGGAACACATCAGCACTCTATAAAATAAAAGAAGTAGGGGAGGGAAATGATTTTGCACACATGCTGCCCAGTGTTTGGCTTTCAGGTTCCAACCCCTCTTTTATGTAACTATTCTAGGTATAACTCCATGAAAAGCATGAGATGAGGGGTAGATAGAACAGAACAGTTGTTGGGCTAGCAAGAATATATTAGTGAATAAAAAGTTTTTCATCTGAGTAACTGTTCTCACTGGGGTTATGCTATGTGCAACATATAAACTGTACAACCAATTTTTCCTATCTGTTCATTTGTGGAAAGAATTGGGCTCAATAAAATATAAAATATATATTAGTTCATTTTAAACGCAAAGATTACAGTTTTGCTTATTTTGTTTTTGGCTCAACTGTAATACAACCAAAAAAATCTCTGCTTTAATAATACAATATGAAAAAGTTCACCTATGTACATGGGTACATTTCTTCATTAAAGTTTTTCCTTAAATCTATCTCATGTATCTTTACAACTGATCTTTACAACAAAAGTCAAAAACAACAAAGTAGAAATGATTCCATTTTACAGCACTTTAGGTTTTCTGAAGTTTTCCTTTAGGGCTTAAAGAACATCATTGAAACGTTGCTTTCCATAGTCTGCAGGATCCATCTGAAGTTCTCGTTCTTCATCATCTGTAAGGGAAACAGTTATGTATCAAGAACATTTATTTTAAAAATTATTTGCAGAAAACCAATTAAACAATGCCTCAGTTTTTTTTCTTGGTCTTAGGGTAGATTTCTGCTTGTTATTTTATGCCTTCTAAAAAGCATTCTATTTCTTAGTAGCTTAGCTTAACAGTGAAAAGTCTGTCTTCCAGTATATTGGAAGATTACTTAATTTTTTTTAAAAGATTTTATTTATTTATTTATTTGACAGAGAGAAAGATCACAAGTAGGCAGAGAGGCAGGCAGAGAGAGGGGAAGCAGGCTCCCTGCTGAGCAGAGAGCCCGATTCAGGGCTCAGTCCCAGGACACTGAGATCATGACCTGAGCTGAGCCGAAGGCATAGGCTTAACCCACTGAGCCACCCAGGTGCCCCGAAGATTACTTAATTTTAATAAATCTTGATGGTAGTCAGATATGTAATTAGAAAGAAGTAGAGCTAGATATAGTTAGCAAAACTTCAGGAACCCACAAGTATATTATTTCCACTAGATGAAGTAGTCCTTTAAAGTTTTGGTAGAAACCATTCTGTATACATTTTCATGCCTTTAAAAAACAGCTTTTTTTTTTTCTAATTACAAAATGAATCCATACTCATCACATAAGAATTAGAAAATAAATGATAGGAAAATAAAAATCACTCAGAATCCCAGTACTTAACATTATAGTGAACTTCTCTGCTCCTCTGCAAAGAGCTTACCAGCAACTTCTTAAGTGAAATATACTAACCAAAACTTAACTTTTTCTTTATCAAAAAGAAAAAAATTATTACATAATATTGTTAGTAAGACCCTCAAGGCCACTATGAGTAACTATATTAAGCAACTCCTTATAATACCTTGGAGTTTGACTTATTTAAGCCATTGACAGGTTTTTCTGGGTTGTTCTTGGTTATCACCTGTCACTCCACATTACTGTTAGCTTATCTGCCAGTAGCAATCCCTATCTAATTTTGTTATAAACTACAGGTTTTGAAATAAGACTGTTCAGAACACAAAATTTATGTTAGAACAAGAATGAAAAGTATTTAATCAAAGCAAAAGGCTTCTTTCTTAGTATAAGGCTTTAATGACATATTTAATAACATGTTTTGGTTCCTCCACAGCCTTAAAACATGATTTTTCATACTTTCTGGTCGACAGTTACAACTACCCAACAGGTGGCTCAGTTGGTTGAGCAACTGCCTTCGGCTCAGATCATGATCCTGGAGTCCTGGGATCAAGTCCCTCAACGGGCTCCCTGCTTGGGAAGGAGTCTGCTTCTCCCTCTGACTTTCCCCGTCTTGTGCTCTCTCTCTCCCTCTCAAATAAATAAATAAATAAAATAAAAAACCAACTACCCAACAGCTTAGTTTTTGATAGACTGAGGTGATACTATCATAATTGTCTGGAAATATAATTTCATATGATTTAAAGAGTTATAGGTTAGAATTCAAATTCACGTGTATACTGTAACTTTCTGAAATCTGTTCTTTTAGATTTGGTAAGTTTTCTATTCTCAGCTTCTCTAGCATATCCTATAGTAAAATTTTGTCCAAGAAAGATGCCATATGGTGTATGTAGTATGTATGAACTTCACATAATCATGTGTTATTTCTTCTTTATGTTTATTCATAAAAAAATGCCAAATAAATGAACTCTTTTTTCCTTCCAATAACTTTCCTGTTAAACTTATAGAAATTCTCACATAGAATTGTAGGCGACCATTTTGCATCATAAACTAACAAAATGATCTCACATCTCCAATAGGTAATCCACTAGGTATGATAAGCTCAAATCTTTTACAAGTAAAGGCTGAAATTGTATCCATAAACACATCCGTATTTTGAAAATATGCTAATCAATCTCTTATCATAGAACTCTTTATACTTTAAAAATTACTTTTTTTTTTTTTTAGTATATGTGCTGCCGAAGCGAGCACTTTTTTTTTTTTTTTAAAGATTTTATTTACTTATATGACAGAGAACATAAGCACCGGGAGCCACAGGCAGAGGGAAAAGGAGAAGCAGCCTCTCCCCTGCCCTTTGCCTCCGGTGGAGCAAGGAGCCAGATGTGGAACTGGATCCCAGTACCCTGGTACCATGACCTGAGCCCAATGCAGGCGCTTAAAAGACTGAGCCACCCTGGTGCCCCAAAATTATCTTTGGTTTTAAAAGAAAAATAGGTTAGGGAGCCTGGATGGCTCTGTGGGTTAAAGCCTCTGCCTTCAGCTCAGGTCATGATCCCAGAGTCCTGGGATCCAGCCCCACACAGCTCCCTGCTGAGCAGAGAGTCTGCTTACTCCTCTCTCTGCCTGCTTCTCTGCCTACTTGTGATCTCTATCTGTCAAATAAATAAATAAAATCTTTAAAAAAAAAAGAAAGAAAGAAAAAGAAAATAGGGACACATGGGTGGCTCAGTGGTTAAGCATCTGCCTTCAGCTCAGGTCATGATCGCAGGGTCCTAGGATCTAGTCCTGAGTTCAGTGCCCTGCTCCGCGGGAAGCCTGCCTCTCTCTCTGCCTGTCACTCTCCGTGCTTGTATGTGAGCTCTCTCTGACAAATAAATAAAATCTTTTGGAAAAAAATAAATAAATTAAATAAAATAAAAGGAAAATAGTCATTGGCACCTCTCCAGAAAGCTCTCCTTAGGATCTATGTTATAGGACATCACGTTATGGCTATAAATACATCTTTCAGGGCTTCAGTAATTAAACAAAGATTTAATCACTGGAGAGCAGCGGGGAAAGCAGCTATACAAAAGAGAATTCCTAGAAATTTAACAGGAAAGTTACTAAAAGGAAAAAGGAGATATGCTGGAGGATGTTTAAGTGGCTGATTATAAAGAGAAAATAAGAGCAAAACTCTAGGAATAGAAAAACTGAATTCTAGTCCTGACCCAGGCACTTATGAACAAACCTGAGCTAGTTTCCAAATCTCTTTAGACCTTTAATTACCTTCTCAGTAGAGTACAGATAGCAACTGTTTTTCCTATCTCAAAATAAAATAGTGCATATGAAGGTAGTCTTTACTGCCTTCATTTACTTCCAAAGTCGTCTATAAATATAAAGAGTTTGTTGATTCTATTAAGTTATGCTTTAAATCAAATTTTAATATGGTGCCTTCACATTATTTTTTAAAATTCCACAGGACTTTTAGAATTTTTCTTACATTGAACTATTATTTATGTTAACTAGAGTACATTTTCAGCGTAGCTATTTTAACCAAAATTCAAATTTCTATTCACAAACTTTTTGCATGTATTTGTAAAGTCTGATGAAATTACCTTACCAAATCTGATACAGATTAGAGAACCACTAAATATAATTGTATTTTATTTCATTTTACAAAGCAGCAACATCTATAAATACTTCATTAACATAAATACTTCATTAACAACAAAATGACTATTAAAGGAAACAGAAAAACATTCATAATTTATTAAATAATTCCTAAATTCCCTCTGAAGTCAAGAAACGACCACCTCCATAAAGCAAGCTATACCAAGCAAGAATATCTTGGGGTAATAAGGCAGTGAGACTCCACTAAAATGTACAAATTAATCCACAGGCCAAAGTGCAGTTATCCTCTAAAGCAGGCAATCCAAAGAAAAATATTCTGTTTGCTTTTACTTCTTAAAAATTATTATTCAACAAACACGTAGTGCTTGCAGTGCAGAAGACTTGTCCTAAGTACTGAACAAATATGTGAATCATATAATCCACACAACAACAGGTAAGTATATCCCTATTCTACAGATAAGGATATTGAGGTATAGAGGTTAGGTTATTCACAAGGTCATAGAGCTCATAAGTGGTGGAGCTACGATCAAATCCAGTCAATTTGGCTCCAGAATCCAAGCACTTAAGCATTATGTTAAGCTTCCTTCCACAAATATACCCTGTTATATGCAGGTCATATTCTACTAAGCAAACTTGGGACTTCTATGGGATTAAAAATAAGAGTAAAGAGAATTTGCAAACTTCCATCCCCTTATTACAATAAGATGAATTAAAAGACATATCCATCAGATGTATACAGTTTCCAGAGTTAATCTATTCACTGGGTCACTTAAAAGCAGGAAAAAGAATGTCTTACACTAAAGCAAATAAAGTAATATTTCTTTAATTTTTTTTTTGAAGAATGCTTCATGAAAACAGGAATTAAAAAATCAAAATAAACCAGGATTATAAACACAGGAAAAACAGGCTTCATTTAATTCTACAAGGAAACACTCTACAGGTAGTACTGTCCCAAAGGATCAATACATATGAACAAGCATCAGAGGTAAAACTGGAATCCTCTAGCTCTCTAATGGCAGAGATCATGCCAAAATCTCCTTTCATAATCTAGAATTTGTGGCACCAAAGCTAGAATGTCCTTAGCTGAATCCAGAATCTCAGTACCACAATTGGAATCCTCTTAAAAACCCAACAGACTGAGAAAAAACTACTTCTAATATTAGAAAAAGCAGAAAAGAGCCCCTAATGCTAGAACTTTAGTAGTATTTCTGAAGTGCATATTTCAGTTTTTTTAAATTGAAGTATAGTTGATAAAATGTTCCATTAGTTTCAGGTGTACCACATAGTGATTCCACAAGTCCACACATTATTCTAGGTTCACCACAAAGTGTAGGAGCCATCTGTTACTATCATGTTTCAATTTTTGATATCTCTCTAGCTGCAGTCTCCATGGTGGTAGTGAAGTTTCCACTTTCTCTCCTGGGTTTGGAGGAAGGTGTGTTTCAAATCTGAAACACATTTTTCATTTTTCCACGATACCTGTTGTTCAATATAGTCCTTCCACTGTGAATGTGACCACAGAATTTTTGAATTGAGAAGGACCATCTATTGTAGCTCAACACTCACATTACAGATGAAGAACTGTGGCCCACAGAGTTTAAGTGACTTGATAAGCAATACACAGCTGGTCTCCTAACTCAGAATAATGCCTATTTCTTAGAAAAGAAATTCCTTCTATTCTACTGCCTGCTTTGGCTACAAATGCAAACTGGCCTGGAAATCCAACCACTATTTCTACATTAAAACTACGAAGAAATGCTTTTAAATTCTAAATATTCTTTTTTTTTTAAATAAACATATAATGTATTTTTATCCCCAGGGGTACAGGTCTGTGAATTGCCAGGTTTACACACTTTACAGCACTCACCATAGCACATACCTTCCCCAATGTCCATAACCTCACCCCCCTACCAACCCCCCTCCCCCCAGCAACCCTCAGTTTGTTTTGTGAGATTAAGAGTCACTTATGGGGGGCGCCTGGGTGGCTCAGTTGGTTGGACGACTGCTTTCAACTCAGGTCATGATCCTGGAGTCCTGGGATCGAGTCCCGCATCGGGCTCCCAGCTCCATGGGGAGTCTGCTTCTCACTCTGACCTTTACCTTGCTCATGCTCTCTCTCACTGTCTCTCTCTCAAATAAATAAATAAAATATATTTTTTTAAATTTTTTAAAGATTTTGTTTATTTATTTGACAGACAGAGATCACAAGTAGGCAGAGAGGCAGGCAGAGAGAGAGGAGGAAGCAGGCTCCCTGCTGAGCAGAGAGCCCGATGTGGGGCTCAATCCCAGAACCCTGGGATCATGACCTGAGCCGAAGGCAGAGGCTTTAACCCACTGAGCCACCCAGGCGCCCCTAAATAAATAAAATCTTAAAAAAAAAAAAAGAGTCATTTATGGTTTGAAATTCTAAATATTCTAACTTAACAATAAACATTAAGAATCCAAATTATTGATAAACAAGGGAACACCTATAATTTCCCCTTCCCACTTTTTGGACAGTTAATACTACACCTAAAGAATCCCCGAAAGCATGTTTAAAATTATTTGGGTCTACAATATTCTTTTTTAGTCAGTTCACTCAAACTTATCCCTCTTCATTTGCTGCAGCTGATGTTCTTGAATCCTTGTTCCCTATGATAAAGGTATCCCATCCTCCTGCTGCTGTAATCTAGTGAACCCCAAAATAGGATCAAAAAAAAGTTAGGTTGGGGCACCTGGATGGCTCAGTGGGTTAAAGCCTTTGCCTTCAGCTCAGGTCATGATCCCAGGGTCCTGAGATCGAGCCCCACATCAGGCTCCCTGCTCAGCGGGGAGCCCGCTTCCTTCTCTCTCTCTCTGCCTGCCTCTCTGCTTACTTGTGATCTGTCTGTCAAATAAATAAATAAAATCTTAAAAAAAAAAAAAGTGGCAACCCCCAGGTCAAGTAAGCTTCACCTGAAAATGAGAAAACCCTAAAATTTAACAACCCCCTCCCTACTTCATGAGAGTATCATCTTAGGTTATTTCCTCATATTCCTTAGACCTGGTGCATTTATTTCCTTGTGGAAGGAAAAGCAGCAGAGCAGCATTAGGGTACTGGAGACCTAACATGGCAATGAGAACTAGGGGTGAGAGAAGGAGAAGGGTACAGGAGAGAGAGAGAGAGAGAGAGAGAGGACACTGAAGATAAATGTACTTACTATGGATAAAAGCCATACAAAATAACTGAAATTTTGTGACAAAAGTCATTAACTTTAAGATACCCTAAAACATAAGAAATGCTTTTCAATTATAGTTGAAATTATTTGCTCTAATAAAAACCTCAAAATTATCCAGTGACATGATAGACAGCAGCTCTTATGAATGAAAACTAGACAAAGTATAAACTAAGTTTGTAAGACCAGACGTTAAAAGGTTATTATTCTAGTCACAGTTATAAAATAAAAAGTCAATGAAAAAGCATAAAATTATCAGTTAACATTTACTCAGGGCCCTATGTATGCTAAGTACTTTGTGAGGGGTAGATGGGTGAAGGTGAAGGCAGAAAAGGATAAAAACAAAATACAAGGCAAAAGAAATGAAAATTCCTGCCCTCTAAGAGCTTACAATCTAACTGGTGATATAATGTACATGCACGAAAATGCCTGGAAACAATGTTATAAATAACTGCAAAAAAATATAATCCAGGCAAATCACAAAGCAATAAGAAAAAAAATGGTAGAATTTATGAAAAATGGATATTATAGAAAAGGTGGTGTAATTTATTCAAACAGTGTTTGAGTTCTCATTAATGCATCCTTAAATAATTCCTAGAATGATTATTATCTCTTTCTATTTACAACAACCATTCTTCCAAAACTAGAATGTACTATTGAAACAATGCCTGCATGGAAGACTGAGTCTCTAATTTCCCTTTTTCTATTAACTACGCAGTATTCTAGGAAAACTATATTTTGAGTTTTTATAAAAACAACCCTTGTCATGAACCTAAATAACATCTGATTACTTTAAAAAGAGTAAAGGAAGAAAAAAAAGAGTTAAGGAAATCAAAACAGTTTACATTGGAAAATATTTCATGCATCACTTTATAAAATCAAATACGTCAGACATTATATTCATGATCAATTCTTACAGAAAACAGAAAAAGTTCCACAAATACTACTAAATGATATTAGCAGGCAAAAAACAAGCCTAAAAACTTGGAATAATACAACATACTCTGATACGCATGCATGGGGAGGGCTGCATGCACACAGGTAAATTCTGAACTTTTAATAACTTAAAAGCTCAGAAGTTACACAGTTAACAAGGTAAATGCGTTGAATCTGTGTATTAAACATAAAGCAGACAAATCTTTACAAACCATTAAAAATAAATTTTCAGCTGCTCAGAAAAAATTTCAGAAACAGCCTTCCTATACTGAATCAGTAGTGAAATCATCTTCATTGTGGAGGAGACCATTACTTTTGGGGCTTCCCTTATAACAAAAAGGTTGTCTGGTCTATATTTGTACCTGGAATAATGAAATGTTTTCAAATGAGAAGTTGGAAAAGAATTATTTACTGGGAGTATTTGCCTCAGATTAACTCTAGAGCTATTTCAAGCAATTTAAATCTAAAATTTCTGAATATTCTTGAGTTTCAAATTGTATCAATAATATATGCAAGATAACTAAAATGAAAATACTTAAATAAAATAATTAAGATTTATAAATATGACTATCATAAAATTGTTTTCAAAATAAAACTGAAAAACCACAGAGGATCTCTTTGTATTAGGATTGTAATGCCACTAGGAAGTGGGAAAAATTCTACACAAATTCAACCAAAAAATTTAGAGGTGGTTTTCACGGTCACAGCATGGAGGCCAGGCCCACGCTCACCTTGGACGTCTTCCTCTCCACCATCACCATCTTCTTCCTCATTGTAAGCCAGCTCAGCCTGCTTGTCTGCCTCGTACTCACCTACGTTACCATCATCCCCATTATAATCCGCCAGTTTAGAGCCATGCTGCGGATCAACAGGGGATTCATTCTCATCAAAGAATCGGCCTGTGAAGTAGGTAGAGGATTAATTCAAGAGTAAAGAGAGAAGAAAAGAAGGGACCTACACTGGAGGCAGACCAGAAAGTAGACAAGTGAAACCTGGCAACTTTGAGGGTACGGGTTATAAAAAAGATAAATTTTGTGAAAGTTATCCAAGACAAAAAAAGAAATAAGAATGAAGATTGAAAACTTTTTTAAAAATAATTTCTCTTTTGTGTTAATTTTAGTACTTGCTACTTAAGGTTTGAATATTTTCAGGGCTGTTTTCCTAGTAACTGACAACTTTTCCAACATAACTATTTGTCTAATTTACCACTTTAGAAGAATAATAAATAATTTTATTACTAGATACAATACATATTTGGAATCTCTAGTCATTTATTGCTTATAAAATACCACTTTCTATGAATAATTTTGATAATGTTTTTTGTAAAAATAAACAAGTACTATGCAGATTAGTTTCTTTTTGGATGCTAAGCTAACACAACTGAGGGCTATCTCAGGTTTCTTCAGTGACAGTGACTCACTATAGTCTTGGATTTCTAAGGAGAGATGGCAGAAAGAATAAACCATCAGAATTCCTAGTGGTATGTGTTTTGAAAAAACACCCCATTTAATTCTGATTTATTATTTCCCATATCCTAAACAAGACTTTTAAGTCCTGTTAAGCTTAAGAAAGCTTAAGTTGATCTATGTGAGACTGTTACAAATTCAGAAAAATAAATAAAAAAGAGCAATAGAAATAGCACCTACTGTAGTAAGCTATTCAATAACTAAATACTGAAAATAAAAATGTTAGGCACCCTAAGATCTGACTCACAAACACAAGTTAATCTCTAATTTGACATTAAATTTAAGTATCATAAAAGTAAATTTTATTCCAATCCCTAAAATGAAATAACAGCAACTTACTGATAATGAAAGAATTTAAGACTTTAAAAAACTGTAAAAACTTTCTATGATAAGTCTAAAATTTTTTGAATTATATTTTTAAGAATTACATTGCAATGAGACATTCAGGAAAAAAAATTAATGACTTCTTTTCTTGAAAAGAAAGTTTAAGTACAAATGGGAAGAATTATGGAGGTATTGGTCAAGTCTACAAATAGCTCACCACATCATTAGGCCAATATATTTCTATTTGCTGGGTAAAGAGTTAATCAGGAAAATAGTTAAAGAAAAGGTCATTCTTACATAGGTTTTCAAGGATGGGGCATGTTTACAACAGGAGACTTAAGGAATTGGGGACAGTGAAAAGAGCACAAAGTCATCTTACATCTATTCCAGATGTAAGGTTGGATATGTACACTTAACAAAAAAAAAAAAAAAAAGGAAAAGTTGATAAAATAGAGTTAAAGAAATGGATATAAAAGAGTTAAAAAAAAAAACAGAAACAATAAGAATATGTAAGCTAATTTGTGAGAAAGACATCTTGTCTCCTAAGGATAGTAATATAAAACATCTTGGTGGCTTTTGTTATTATTTATTTCACTAACAATAAAAGAGATGACAGCAACGTAAGCAAGGAAAAAGGGAGATTTATAGAGATCTGTATTTACTTTTTTTAAAAAAAGATTTTGTTTATTTATTGGACAGCGAGAGAGAGGAGAGAGAGAGAGAGAGCACGCACAGCAGGGGGAACAGGCAGAGGGAGAAGCAGGCTCACCAGGCTCACCAGAGCAGGGAGCCCGATGTGGGGCTCGATCCCAGGACTCTGGGACCATGACCTGAGCTGAAGGCAGACGCTTAATGACTGAGCCACCCAGGTGCCCTCTATTTTCCTTTCTTTTAAATGTAATATTTATTATGATCTAAGTACCTGGAGTAGTTAAATCATCCTTATGCAATAAGAAACGGCTGTTTTATTTTTTTTTTTAAAGATTTTATTTACTTACTTAAGAGAGAGACAGTGAGAGAGAGCATGAACGAGGAGAAGGTTAGAGAGAGAAGCAGACTCCCCATGGAGCTGGGAGTCCGATGCGGGACTCGATCCCGGGACTCCAGGATCATGACCTGAGCCGAAGGCAGTCGTCCAACCAACTGAGCCACCCAGGCGTCCCAGAAACTGCTGTTTTATATATAAACATTTTAATATGGTAGTTACCAGTAAATTTCTCAAGGTATACCATTTCCTCTAAGAATTTTTTTAATTTTTTATAAGTTATAAAATATAGAAGGCTAAAAAATTAGTTTAAAGTTACTGTGAAATATAGTTAATATTATCAGACATGGTATACTAACCAAAAAAATCGTCCTCCTATACTTATTATAATATTCCAACAGAACAATTTACAGTTTCTTTCCTTTATAGGTGTTTGGTGATCTGACTAAAGTGAATTCACTCCTAAAATTATAATACTACAATTAGTGACATGAGACGCTAGAGACAACTAGAAAATCAATAAAAAGAATGCTTAAAAAATCAACCACAGGGGCACCTGCCTGGTTCAGTCAATGGAGTGTGAGACTCTTGATCTCGAGGTTTTAAGTTTGGGCATAGAGATTACTTAAAAAAAAAAGAAAAAAGAAAAAAAGAACGGATTACCACACCATTGTCCTTTGCTGAATAAGTATTCTGTGCTATCATACATACAGAATTTTTATCTTTGGAGAAAGAGCTAACCCTTCATATAGGGTTTCTAACACTATGATAGCCAAAACAATAGAGTAAAAAAGAACCAGTTGCCAGTCAAGTCAGGACATCAAACTTCACATTAAACAGTGAATAGATATGAAGTATAAATTAAAATTAAATAAATAAATTAAAATGCCTAACAATAATAAATATAACAGGCTGCTAAATTGTATGATTGTCAGGCAACATATCTGCAGAAAGAGTTATATAAGGGAGAAATCTGTATCGGTTGGAGCTAGAAGGGAAGGTTTCAAAGAAGAGGTAAATATATTGGACCGTGACGGAGCAAAGAAAAGAAATATTCAATGGATAAGTTAAGAAGGTAGATGAAGTATTCAGGAGACAGTAAAGAGATTAATTTGACTGGATTTATTTAAGACTGTAGAAAGAGGAAGTTTAGACAAGAAAATTAGGAATAATTATGGAAAACCTTTAAAGTTAGAGACTTTAAAGAGCCTCCTATATCCACTTCACAAGGTTCATGTTAGAATGAATGACAAAGTACATGAAATTATCTACAAGGCTTTTTCATCCAACAAAGACCCACTAATGTATGTGAAAGGTATTGCACTGGGCACTGTGATGCAAAAATAAACTTACCATCTCTCTATATATTATAGTAAGGGAGACAAATATGTAAACAAATATTTAGAAAGCAATGTTGTGTGTGCTATACCCAATGACCTAGAAAGTGACATCTGAACACGGAGACTATCACTACCACTGGATAGAGGAAATCTGGACTTTATGCAGGAGTCAATAGGCAGTTGTCATGATTTCTTTTAAGCTCTCTGAGAACAGGATTCTAATCCGGCTCATGTACCATAGAAACTCCACTATCTATTCAGGTAAGGAGTTTTAAGGACTTAGACTAGGAAGATATAACAGAAAGTAGTTAGGAATGAATGAATCAAATAAACTTAAAAATGACAAACTGAATACATGGCACAATGGAATGGGAAGACTCAAAGAATGAGTTTATAATCCTAGCCTGGAAACTAAAAATAAAGATATTTGCACCCAAATGGAACAACTGAGAATGTATGGGAAAGCAAATGCTTTTGGTATACTGAACTTAGGGTTACAGTAAGATGTCCAAATGAAAATATAGATGCCTGGAAATACAGAACTAGACTGTTGGGAACAAAGTGAGGGCTAGTTGTATAGATTTAAGATTCATAAATATAAAGATGACATGTTAAATTATGGCAAGATAATTTCTATTAGGAAATGAATATTCACAGACAACAGCTATAAATCGAAGGAGTGATCTTGGGTAATGACTGAATTTAAGAAGGGAAAAAGGAAGTAATGAGGGTAAAGTTATCACATGATGGTGTAAAACTGTGATATGTTCAACAAGAATTAAATATTGTATTTTATCTCTGAAGCATTTTACCCATTTAAAGATTTTTTAATTCTATCCTATTTCTTAGTAAACCATAATGCTAAAACTGTGCCCAGGTAGGTGAGTAAGACAGTAATTATATTTAGTTTGGATCCCCAAATCCCCTTATATTTTTGCAAAATTCAATTGTGTACTTGAATATTATTTTCATCCTGGTGGCTGCTTGAAAATGATTAACTTACAGCCTATCGGTAACAAGATACTAGTTCCATCTCAACAGTTTAAACAAGAGCACATGAAGAAAGAAGCAATATACACTCTAGCTACTGAAAAGTCTTTGGGTGGTATCAAGTTGTAAAAAAAAATTCTAAGAGATTGTTGATACACTTTTCAGTTCACTTTAAACAATACATCAGAACTTCATACAGAATGACAAGTATTCTGTAAAACTCCTTAAACATCAGACTGTAAACTTGCAATACCAGTAGAAAACGAAAGGTTGACAACAAATAACGATAACATTTCTCAATCACAACAAGGCATTTCAACCAAGAGAACCTAAGTTTTATTTATTTTTTTATTTATTATTTTTTTTAAAAGATTTTATTTATTTATTTGACAGAGAGAAATCACAAGTAGACTGAGAGGCAGGCAGAGAGAGAGAGTGGGAAGCAGGCCCCCTGGAGAGCAGAGAGCCCAATGTGGAACTCGATCCCAGGACCCTGAGATCATGACCTGAGCCGAAGGCAGCGGTTCTCCCAGGCGCCCCGAGAACCTAAGTTTTAATCCCATAATAGAAATCAAACTAAGATAAGTCACTTTTTTGCTTCATTAGCTCAAGGATTGCTTATAGGTTTCAATTTCTCAACTATTGTTGAGAAAACAAATATTGTTTAAAAAACAATATTGTATGAAAAACAGGTTTTATGTTTTTCTAGTCCTTCTTTTAATATATTATCACTATTATAAAGAAAATGAATCAATCTGAGCTGGTCATAGTAACTCGAGAGAGAAAGTAAAGGAAATTTTACTCTAAGGACGGCAACCTCTTTTTCTAGCCTTTATCTACTCCTGGTATCCACTTTGTACCATTCATTTGGAAATCAATGCATTCAAATGACACCTACAGTTTTGACTACTTCAAGTATCCTTGAGGGTCCCTGGCATGTGATAATTTATAATCTGTTGAGACATTAGTTAGAGTTTGAATGCTGGAAGAGTGAGGTGTGCAAACTGGATAAAAATGTTACTGTAGGCTTTCCCCACCAAGCAATGCATAGGGAAAACTACCAAATGGCTTTTGAACAGCTTACTTTGACTTCATTACGAGGCACATTATGGGGCAAAAAGACCATACTTATTTTACATCTCAAAGTATAGGACCTGCATGTAGTAGGCACAGGAAAGAATCTGTTAATTGACTGTGGACTTATGGAAGGTAAAGAGAAACCAGGGAAATGAAAGAAGCATGGTAGCTGGAAATTATGTCTAACAGCATATGAGTAACCTGACCTTCATCACTCCTTCACTCCCATTCCCAATGGAAAGAGGTTCAACTGCTCTTTCCCCTTCTTTACATTACCCACAGGCTATGCTTTTGTTATTTTTTTAAGACTAATTCTATGAGGAGAAGGAGAAGAAGAGAACAGAAACAATTTGATTCGCATCAAGGTCAAATGCTCTTCTCCTTTACCTTTTGCTTTTATCCTCCACCAAACCTACTGGACTAGTCTCAGAACCAGCCTAAAATAAAGGAGCCAGAGGCAGGAACCAATTTGCCAATTTTTAGTAAGTAATTAGAAGTAATTACTTTTAGTAAGTAAAAAATTTGCTAACTTTTTACCAGGCACATGGTAACATATTTATGACAAGCACATTAATCTTACATACATTAAATAGTTGGGACACTTCATTTCAGCTTTGGTATTCAAATATTCTTAATAGTTTTTTTAAGGATTTTATTAATTTATTTGAGAGAGAGAGGAAAAAAAAACATACGCAGGGGGGAGCTGCAGAAGGAGAGGGAAAAGCAGGGAGCTCAGCAGGGCGCCAGATGTGGGACTCAATCCCAGGACCCTGGGATCATGACCTGAGCCAAAGGCAGATGCTTAACTTACTGAGCCACCCAGGTACCCTGAAAATTTTTTCTTTCTTTCTTTTTTTAAATTAAAGTAAGCTCTCTACTCAACGTGGGGCTTAAACTCACAACTCAGAGATCAAGAGTCCCATGTTCTACCAACTAATCCAGCAAGGCGCCATTATAAATTTTTTTTCTTTTTTTTCTTTTGTTCTGAATTTTTCTTTATAATGTAGTACTATGTTCCATACTTTACAAAAAGTTTGACAGATTTTTCTATTTTTTATTATTAAATATTTTTAAATATACACAAAAGTGTGGAGAATATCCATGTTTCCATCATGCAGAATTTTGTCTAATTTAGACATATTTTAGAACTTTTAATAAAAGAAACATTACAGATACATGAACTTCCCCAGGATCTCTCCCTAGTATTCTCCTCCTATTCCAACGATAACCTCTATCTTAAACTGGGTGTTAAACATCCCTATGAAAGTTTATGTATTCATTAATAAGTAGTTTTGATTCACCAGTCTCTAAACCTTAAATACATGGCATCTGGGTAGGAAAGAGTTAACTTGCCATGCCTGGTTTGCTCAAACTGGTACATTCCAAAGAAAGGTTTGTCTTTGGGACTGGTGGTTGGCTGGAAGCTGGCAGAGAACTTCTGAGCCTATGGAATGTTCTGCCTGATAAACATTTTTGTATGGCTGAGGCCTTGGGCCATGCTATACCAGTATGATTAGATAAGTTTATCCTAACAAAGCAACTTATGGTGTATATTTATTCTTGCTAGGTGGAGGATATAAGGGCTAGAGTATGAGCTCAGTCATAAGGGCATCACATGACATGTGGGCACTACATGACTGACCCCCAATAAACACTCTAGACCCCAAGGATCAAGTGAGTTTCCTGAGCTGGCAACACTTCACACGTTTTGTCACACATGTTCACTCAAAAGATTAAACAAATCTCCATGCAACTCCACTGGGAGGAGACACCGGGAAGCTTACATCAGCTTTCTTCTGAATCTTGCCTCATGAGCCTTTCCCATTTGCTGATTCCAGTCTCTGCCCTTTCACTGTACTAAGCCGTAACTGTGAGTATAATTCTTCTGTGTCCTGTGAGCCCTTCTAGTGAATCATCAAGCCTGAGGGTGATCTTAGGATAGTTAGGATAATGTATCTGTTTTACATTTATCCATGTTGATAAATGTGGTTTTGTTCATTCATATGAATTCCTATATATAATTCCATTATATGTATAATTCCATTGTATACACAATGATTTATCCATTTTCATACTGATGAATATTCATTTCCAATATTAATGTAATAAACAAAGAATATTCTTATACAGTGTTTTTAAGTACATATTAGGTACTAAGTTGTAGGGTATGTGCATCTTCTCACTCTTATGATTGATGTTCTGATTAACAAAAGTTCTTAATTTTAATCAACTCCAATTTATCATTTTTAAAATTCATGGTTAGCTTTTTTAGGGGAGGGGAGATTAAGAAATCTTTCCCTATCCCATGTTATGAAGATACCATTTTGTTTTCTTCAAGAGGTTTTATTAGTTTTAATTTTAAATCTGCAATCTTTTTTTCTCATTAAACTTTTGTCTTAATGGGTCTCAAAATGGGTGATACATTTTTGGTCAAGTTGTTTCCACTAAAAAGAACTGATTGTAAAAACATATAACTTGGGTGCCTGGGTGACTCGGTTGGTTGGGCAACTGCCTTCAGCTCAGGTCATAATCCTGGAGTCCCGAGATTGAGTCCTGCATCAGGCTCCCTGCTTGGTGGGGAGTCTGCTTCTCCCTCTGACCCTCCCCAATCTTGTGCTCTCTCTCTTTCATTCTCTCTCTAATAAATAAAATCTTTTAAATAAAATAGAATAAAATAAAAACATACAACTTAAAACTGACACACACACACACACACACACACAAAACATGGTCCACAAAACATTCTCCTTTCCTCCTGAAGGTCTTATAATGCAGTTATCAACAACCGGTCTTTTACTATTAAACTTAAATGGCCAATGACACAAACAGATCTCAGACCATTCTTCCACCACTGATTAAGACTGGGGTGGCAGGTATTGGGGATAATATTCATTTAGCCTTCCAAGCCTCCTAGGCACACTTGGTGACCTTGCCAATTCCAGCTGCCTTCTTGTCCACTGCCTTGATGACACCCACAGCAACCAACTGACCCATGTCATGAACAGCAAAAGGGCCCAGAGGAGGATAGTCAGAGAAGCTCTCAACATACATAGGCTTGCCAGGAACCATATCAACAATGGTAGCATCACCAGACTTCAAGAACTTGGGACTATCTTCAGCTTTTTTTCAGAAGGATGATCTATGTTCTCCTTCCACTTAGCAAACTTGCAAGCAATATGAGCTATGTCACAATCCGGCACAGGTGCATATCCAGCACTAATTTGGCCTGGATGGTTCAGGATAATTACCTGAGCTGTGAAACCAGCTGCTTCCACTGGTGGGTCATTTTTGCTGTCTCCAGCCACAATGTGACAACAAACATCTTTGACAGATATGTTCTTGACCTTGAAGTCCACACTGTCCCCAGGAAGAGCCTCACTCAAAGCTTCATGGTGCATTTCAACAGACTTTACTTCAATTGTAACAATGTCTGGAGCAAAGGTGACCACCATGCCAGATTTAAGAACACCAGTATTCACTCAGCCCACAGGGAGAACCAATACCACCAATTTTGTAGACATCCTGGACAGGCAGACACAAGGGCTTGTCAGGTAGACGAGGTGAAGCAAAATGAAATCCAGAGCTTCAAGCAGTATGGTTCCACTGGCATTCCCATCTTTATGGATGACTTTACATCCCTTGAACCAAGGCATGTTAGCACTTGGCTCCAGCATGTTGTCACCATTCCAACCAGAAACTGGCACAAATGCTACTGTGTCGGGGTTGTAGCCAATTTTCTTAATGTAGGTACTGACTTCCTTAACGATTTCCTCTTATCTCTTCTGGCTATAGGGTGGCTCAGTGGAATCCATTTTGTTAACACCAACAATTAGTTGTTGTACACCCAGTGTGTAACCCAGAAGGGCACACTCACAGATCTGCCCATTCTTGAAGAAACCTGCTTCAAATTTACCAACACAGCGACAACAATCAGGACAGCAGTCAGCCTCAGTTGTGCCCATAATCATGTTTTTGATAAAGTCTCTGTGTCCTGCGGCTTCAATGATGGTCACAAAATACTTGCTGGTCTTGAATTTCCTCAGGAAGATATCAGTTGTGATAACCACATTCATGTTCAGCTCTCAGTTAACCAAAGACCCAGGCATACTTGAAGGAGCCCTTTCCCATCTCATCAGCCTCCTTCTCAAATTTTTTGATAGTTCTTTTGTCGATCCCACATTTGTAGATCAGATGACCAGTAGTGGTAGACTTGCCTGAATCAACATGCCCAATGACAATGATGTTGATGTGAGTCTTTTCCTTTCCCATTTTGGTTTAGGTTTAGCGGTGGTATTCACAACACCTGTTTTCTGGCAGAATACCTGTTATGAAAAAGCTCGGCCATCTATCTTGATTTTAATTTTGTATACTGTGGAGGTAGGAGAGCCAAGGTTAATATTTTCCCATTTGGCTACTGAAATGACCCAGTACTAGTTATTGAAAAGACTATCCTTTCACACATTGCATTATATTATCAACTTTGTCATAAATCAAGTGACTATATATGTGTGGTTAACTTCTTCATTCTTCAATCTGTTCCACTGGTCTACCCTCTATTCTTGTGCCAATACCATATTGTCTTAATTACCTCATCAATAACAGTTTTATAATAATCCGATGTCTGATAGTAGAAGTCACTAAGTTTCATTCTTCTTATAGATTGTCCTGGCTATTCTTAAGTCTTCTGCATTACCATACATATTTCAGAATAACTTTATTTCCACCAAATTCCATCCAATTTCCACCAAAAAGAAAAAAAAAATGGATAATGAATGGGATAGAACTGGAATTCTAGATCAGAGAAGAACTGACATCTTCAAAACACTGAGCCTTCCAATCTATCAACATGAATTACTTATATATCATCTAATATCTGTCAATAATGTTTTGTAGCTTATAGAAGTTCTTGTGAATATTTTGTTAGATTTTTTTCAAGAATCTGATGTATTATGCTATTAAAAATAGTTTTTTGGGGTGCCTGGCTGGCTCAGTCAGTGGAGCATGCAACTCTTGATCTCGGAGTTGTGAGTTTGGGCTGTGCGTAGAGATTTCTTAAAATAAAAATCTTTAAAAAAAATAGTTTCTTTTGGGGAGCCTGGGTGGCTCAGTCGTTGAGCGTCTGTCTTTGGCTCAGGTCATGATCCCAGGGTCCTGGACTCAAGCTCCACATCAGGTTCCCCCCTTGGCGGGAAGCTGCTTCCCCCTCTCCCACTATCCCTGCTTGTGTTCCCTCCCTTGCTGTGTCTCTCTCTGTGTCAAATAAATAATATTTTTAAAATTTTAAAAAAGATTTTATTTATTTATTTGACAGAGAGAGAGAGATCACAAACAGGCAGAGAGGCAGGCAGAGAGAGAGGGAAGCAGGCTCCCTGCTGAGCAGAGAGCCCCATGCGGGACTCGATCCTAGGACCCTGAGATCATGACCTGAGCTGAAGGCAGAGGCTTTAACCCACTGAGCCACCCAGGTGCCCAAATAAATAAAATTTTTTAAAAATCTAAAAAAATTTTTTCTTTTAAAAATTTCACTTTTTTTGCTGACATACACAATTAATTTTTATATTAGTCTTCTAATAACTTTGATAAATGCTTATTTAATACTTATTTACTTTAATAGTTTGTAGACTGTTTTGTTTTCCACATATAAAATTATACCTGCAAATAATATCAACTTACCAGTTTTATCTCTTCCTTTTAAATCCCTATACTGTTTGTTTTTTTTCTTTTTATATCATTTACTAGGACCTACAGTGAAAAGCTGAAAATAAGTGATGATAGAGGTTATGTTGGTGTTCATGATTTCAAAAGGAAAATTTTTGATAGTTCACCATTAACTGATGTTATAGGATTTTTGTAGATAGTCTTCATCAGATTAAGGAAATTACTGTCTATTCCTAGTTTGCTTAGAGTTTGCTGTTTATCATGAATATATGTTGAATTTCTTCAAATGCTTTCTTTGCACATATTGAGATGCACCTACTCGACCTGTCTCATATATTTTGTAAATATGGTGAATTACATAAACTGCTTCTCAAATATTAAATAACCTTGTATTTTGAGAACACAACATGGTCATCATGTATATATTTTTATCTATCTCTGGATCTGATATGCTAATATTTTATTCAGTATTTTTAGATGTACTATGTTGGCAGGAATTGTCCTGTAATTTTCCTTTTTCATAAAATACTTAGTTCTGCCATCCAACTTACGCTGGCTTCATAAAATGAGTTGAGAGGTGCTACCTCATTTTCAATTCTCTGAAAAAGTTCATGATAGATTGGTTTTAGTTCTTCCTTTAAGTATTTGGAAGAATTCAACCATGAAACCATTTGGGCATGAAAATTTCATTAAGGCAAGGTTTTAAATTACAGATTAAGGATCTATTCTTTTCAAAGATTTTACTTTTAAGGGCACCTGGGTGGCTCAATGGGTGAAGCATCTGCCTGCAGCTCAGGTCATGATCCTAGAGTTCCAGATCAACCCCCATGCTGGGCTCTCTGCTCAGTGGGGAGTCTCCTTCACCCTCTCCCTTCCCCTGCTCCTTTTCTCTCTTGCTCACTCTCCTAAATAAGTAAAATCTTTTTAAAAAGATTTTATTTTTAAGTAATCTCTACACCCAACTTGGGGCTCAAACCCATAACCCCAGGATCAAGAGTCACATGTTCCACCAACTGAGAGAGCCAGGTGTCTCCAGATTCAATATCTATTTTGTTTTTAAGATTTTATTTATTTTAAAGAGAGAGCATGAGTGTGCAAGAATCGAGGGAGGGGCAGAGGAGGGAAGACAAGCAGATTCCCACTGAACGCAGAGCCCAGAGCGTGGAGCCCTAGGTAGATCTCACGACCCCAAGATCATGCCCTGAGCCCCATACCAAGAGTTGGGCACTTAAACAAATGACCCACCCAGGCGCCCCAGATTCGATATCTTTTTTTTTTTTCAAGATTTTATTTATTTATTTATTTGACAGAGAGAGATCACAAGTAGGCAGAGAAGCAGGCAGAGAGAGAGAGAGAGAGGAAGCAGGCTCCCTGGCGAGCAGAGAGCCCGATGCAGGACTTGATCCCAGGACCCCGAGATCATGACCCGAGCTAAAGGCAGCAGCCCAACCCACTGAGCCACCCAGGCGCCCCCAGATTCAATATCTTAAATAAACATGGAACTATTCAGATTTTCTGTATCTTCTTCTGTCAGTTTTATACAAAGGTGTTTTTGTAGAATACTATCCACTTCTACACTTTCCAATGTTTTGGTAGTAATTCATAATAATAGCTCACTAAATATCCTCTAATATTATTCATAGGGCTGATATGGATGCTCTTTTTCATTCCTGATAATAATTTGTGCCATCTCTTTCTGTCTTGATCTGTGTTAGAGGTCTTATTTTCATTAGTCTTTTCAACAAACCAACTTCATTTTATTGATCTCATTACTGATTTCATATAGTGATCCTGAATTTAGTTATCTAGCTAAACTCTCTTATTAGTCATACTAGTCTCTTTTGGGGTGTGATGAGATTTGATTATTCAATTTACTTAATGGTCATTAGTTTATTTAGGTTTTCAAATTGTCTTGAGCCAATTTTGGTAATTAATTTTCTAGAATATTACCCATTTGATCTAAGTTTTCAAATTTATTGTCAAGTTTTAGATAAAAATTTCTTGTGATTTAAAGATCTGAAGTATACCCTCTGTTTTTTTAAGATTTCAAGTAATTTCTACATCCAACATGGGGCCTGAACTCATGACCCTGAGATCAAGTCTCATACTCCTCTGACCTAGCCAGCCAGGTGTCCCTAATCTCTGTTTTTTTTGAATATTACTGATTTTTATCTTTTCTATTTTTTTCATTAGTATTACTAGAGGTTTATCTAATTTGTTTTTATATTTATTCCTAGTTATTCTTCCTTTTCCACTTCACTTATGATTGCTATTACTATTTTTTCCCTCTCTTCTACATTCTTTCTATTTCTGCTGCTATTCTTTTTCTCCTTTCTGTGAGGTCAGATTTATCTTTGAGGTAAGGGTTGGTCTAACCCTGATTCAGCTATTTACAAGCTAAGTAATCCTTTTTTTCTTTTCTTTTCTTTTTAAAGATTTTACTTATTTCTTTGACAGAGAGAGAATACAAGCAGGGGGAGCAGCAGGGAGAGGGACAAGCAGGTTCCTGCTGAGTAGAGAGCCCCCGACGTGCGGCTTGATCCCAGGACCCTGGGACCATGACCTGAGCCAAAGGGAGATGCTTAGCTGACTGAGCTACCCATGTGCCCCTAGCTAAGCAATCTTAAAAGTACTATGAATCTTCTTTGTGTCTGCTTCCAGTCTGTAAAATGGGAATAAAATCTACACACTGATTTGTTATGTGTTTATACATACAAATACCTTTAGAACAAAAACTGGCACATACTAACCACTCCAAAGTTAGCTATTATATTAGTATCATCATCATTAGTAGTAGTAACAGGATAACTACTTCAACCTCTACTACTATTATTACTATTATGAATTTGACTCATTTGATTTTTTTTAAAGATTTTATTTATTTGTTTGAGACAGAAAGAGAGAGAAAGTGAGGGAGAGGAAGAGAGAATCTGAAGCAGACTGCACTGAGCACAGAGCCTGATTTGGGCCTCAATCCCGTAATAGCGAGATCATGACCTAAGCAGAAACCAAGAGTTGCAGGCTTAACCAAGTAAGCCACCCAGGTGCTCCTCAACTCATTTAATTTTGAGGGCTTTTTTCTTACTGCTTTCAAGGCCATAAATTTATTGTATGTATTTCTCATATTTTGATATGTGTGGTACTATGTTATTGTACAATTTTTAAAGTGCTGATTATTCATTCCCCCTCAAAAAAAAGTTCTTGACTAATACTTTTAAGTTTATAATACAGGGATTTTAAGATACTATTCATGATATAAATTTCTAAAATTTATCAAGACTCTCTGTGACCTAGGATCTAGCCAATTTCTGTAATTGTTCTATGTATACTTTAAAAAAGTCTCTCTACTAAATGTAGGGATCTGAGACACCTGGGTGGCTCAGTAGATTAGCCCGCTGACTCTTGGTTTCCATTCAGGTCATGATCTTGGGGTCTTGAAATCAAACCCCAAGTGGGGATCTGCACTCAGTGGGAAGCCTGCCTGTTCCTCTCCCACTGCTTCACTCCCCCATCCCGCTCTCTCTAAAATAAATAAATAAAATCTTTTTAAAAATAGGGGCACCTAGGGGCGCCTGGGTGGCTCAGTGGGTTAAAACCTCGGCCTTTGGCTTAGGTCATGATTGCAGGGGATCGAGCCCCGCATGGGGCTCTCTGCTCAGTGAAGAGCCTGTTTCCTCCTCTCTCTCTGCCTACCTCTCTGACTACTTATGATCTCTGTCTGTCAAATAAATAAATAAAATCTTTAAAAATAAAATAAAATAAAGCAGGGGTACTTGAGTGGCTCAGTTGGTTAAGTGTCTGCCTTTGGCTTAGGTCATGATCCCAGGGTACTAGGATTGAGCCTTAAGTCACACTCCCTGCTCAGAGAGGAGTATGCTTCACCCTCTCCCTTTACCTCCTCCCTCTTTCCCACTGCTTGTGCTCTTCCTCACTCAAAATAAATAAATAAATAAATCTTTATAGTTGTTCCTCTTATTATGGAGTAACCTTTTTCTTTTTCCCTTAAAATCTATTTTGTCGTTTGTTAATACTTTTTTTTTCTTTTTTTTAAGTGGTATCTCTTTAAAATTTAATTTTTTTTTCAGTGTTCCAAAATTCATTGCTTATGCACCAAACTTTACATCAACTTTGTTTAGTTTTCACTAAGGAGTATCATTATTGAAATTACAGTAAAACATACATTATATAAAACTTACCATCTTAACCATTTTTAAGTATACAGTTCAATGGCATTAGATACATTAACACTGCTGTGCAACCACCACTACCATTCATGTCCAGATCTTTTTTCATCTTTCCCAAATGAAAACTCCATGTTCATTAAACAGTAATATCCTCTCCCCGACCCAGGGCCAGGCAACTACCATTCTCTGTTTCTGTATATTTGACTACTCTAGACACCTCAAATAAGTAGAATAACAGTATATGTCCTTCTGTAACTGGCTTATTTCACCCAGTATAATGTCTTCAAGATTCATCCATGTTGTAACATGTCAGAATTTCCTTATTTTCTTTGGCTGAGTAGTATTCCTTTGTACCTATAAACCACATTTTGTTTATCCATTCATTCAGCAATGATCACTTGGGCTGCTTTACCTTTTGGCTACTGTGAATAATGCTGCTATGAATACGTGTGTACAAATATTTGCTCAAGTTCTGAAGAACAGAAAACAAGGAACTTGAGCAGAGATTTGTACACACATATTCAAGAAGTGAGAAATAGCTTTCATAGTCCTTCATATTTTCTGTGTATTTAAGATTTAGTTGTAAACCTTTTATAGCTAGATTCTGCTTTTATATCCTTTAATGATCTCTTTTGATAAATTTAACCTGGTTATCTTTATTATAGTTTTTGTAATATTTGACCTTATTTCTTTGATTTTACTGTTAGGATTTTCTTCTTTAAATTTTCTTTTTTTTTTTAAGATTTTATTTATTTATTTGACAGAGAGAGATGTCACAAGCAGGCACAGAGGGAGGTGGGGGGGGAGGGTGAGTGGGTGAGCAGGCTCCCCGCTGAGCAGAGTGTCTGATGCAGGGCTTGATCCAGGACCCTGAGATCATGACCTGAGCCATAGGCAGAGGCTTAACCCACTGAGCCACCCAGGCGCCCTTAAATTTTCTTCCTTCTTTCTAATTTATCTCCTTTCCCTTTTCTATCCACTGAGAGAGGGAAGTGGTACATTGTATTTTTTTAAGTGATTACCCTTGATTTTTAAGTTTTTCTTTTTTAATTAGTTATTTTTTAAGGTAGGCTCCATCCCCAACATGGGGCTTGAACACATGACCCTGAGATCAAGGGTCACATGCTTTACCAACTGTGCCAGCCAGGCACCTTAACCCTTAAATTTTAAACATACGTAATTTATACATATTTTAAACATTACAAAGTATTCAATATTTCTATCCTCTTTCTGAGCAGGACATGAACCTTTTCACTTTACCCCTGCATACCTTCTCTTATTATTTATTTATTTGTTTGTTTGTTTATTTATTTGACTGAGAGATCACAAGTAGGTAGAGAGGCTGGCAGAGAGAGGGGGGAAAGCAGGCTCCCTGCTGAGCAAAGAGCCCGATGCGGGGCTCAATCCCAGGACCCTGAGATCATGACCTGAACCAAAGGCAGAGGCTTAAGCTACTGAGCCACCCAGGCACCCCTTATTTGCTGTTTGTGTTGTCTTAACACAAAAATAATTTTAAGTCAATAAATTTACCAACAGGTTTGATCAATCTGAGATCCCATTTTTTTTGTAGCTATTACTAGCACTCTTCAATTTTCTTTTTACTAAAGAGTAGGTTTTATCCTTCGTTGAGTGTTTATGAGATGTAAACTCAGTCTTATGGAACTGAATATGTCCTCATTTTATCCTCTTTGTCCTCATTAGCTGGTACATTCTACACTGGTAGTTATTTTCCACTCATCACACTGAAGATATTACTCCATTTTCTTTTGTCACTTGAGTTGCTTATGAAAAGTCTACTGTCAATGTAACTGTTATTCCTTGGAAATAATCTATATCTTCTGGTATCATTTAAGACTTTTTCCCTTTATTTTTGGATACTCTGAAGTTTCCCTACAGTGCCTAAAAGCAAAGATTTTCTTCATTATCCTACTTGACACTCAGTAGGCACATTTGTTCTGAGAACACATGCATGTCCTTATTCAACTGCAAAAGTTCTGAGCTCTTCAAATTCTTCAAAATTATTTTCAAGTATTGATTACCTACCATTTCCTCCATTCTCTACCTTAAACTCTTATTAGATATACAAATATCTTCTGTCTTAACATCTGTCATATATACATATTACATGTATTTGTCTCTGTATCTACCTCTTTGCCATTCTGTGCTATATTCCTGATAAATATCTCAATACACAGATGCCTGTGTGGCTCAGTTGGTTAAATTTCTGCCTTTGGCTCAGGTCATGATCCCAGGGTCCTGGATTGAGCCCTGCATCAGCGTCCCTGCACAGTGGGAACACTGCTTCTCCCTCTCCCACTCCCTCTGCTTGTGATTCCTCTCTCTGTCAAATACAAAATCCTTAAAAAAAAAAAAATCTCAGTACAAATTTCCAAATCACTTATTTCAGTCAATTATTTTCATGGTCTAGCATCTCATAGACTGATTTTTGTTGCAGTGATTATATTTTGACTTTCTAAAACATAAAACTGGCTTTTAATCTGATTTTGCTTTACCTCTGCCTCTTTCTTAATCTCTTCTCTCTCTCCTTTTTTTTTTTTTTTTTGGACTTTATTTACTTACTTGACAGACAGAGATCACAAGTAGGCAGAGAAAGAGGAGGAAGCAGGCTCCCCGCTGAACAGAGAGCCTATGCAGGGCTCCATCCCAGGACCCTGGGATCATGACCCAAGCAGAAGTCAGAGGCCTTAATCCACTGAGCCACCCAGACACCCCTCTTCTTTTTTTAGTAAATTATCTCTTTATTTACCTCTTTGAGCATCCTTAAACATATTTTGTTTCTAGCAGGCTATTAGATAAAATTGTTTTCACATTTCAATTGTTGATATGGTGGCTATGTCCGTTAGCATTAATATTTTCATACATTTTAGAGTTTTGGTTTGCTGACTGATTTTCCATGTAGGTGGGGTATTTGTTCACGTTTTTTCTTTTTCCTTCTCTATGTCAACTCATATTATCTGGTAAGGTTAAAGATATTTTTACCCAGTTCCCCAGTCTAGAATGAGATTTATAATGACATTTCAGAGTTTCTATTGCATGATGCTACTGGGGATAGCACAAATTCAGTATAAAACCAATGATGGTGTGGTAGGACCATGTAGCATGGTTACAAGGCTGCATCCCCAAATTCCTGTCTCCGTAAGCCTTCAGGTTGCTAAATACTGATAGCAGTGGATACTATCAGATACCTGATACTGTTGATAACAGCCAGCAATAGCTTTATTTTCTGTTTCCTTGGCCAAGTGAAATGGAGCAATAACCAGGTCTTGGCTTTAAGCAACAAGTGAGGCTCCTGTATTATTCTGGTTGCTTTTAAAAGCTGAATTCCTAGAAACCTACATTTCCAGACCGGAGCATCATAGGTGCAATAATTCAGTTCTTTTCATTATCTAGTATTTTTGTTTCTTGACCACCGAAATGTTAGCATTGTTTTGAGATTACCTGTAACTTTTTAGTCCTCTTTTTAATATTTTTGTTTATCGTGTGTGAGCAGAGTGGATATATCAAAGGTGAACTCACTAAACCATGAGGATCAGAGGTTGAAAACTTTTAAAAATTCATATATATATATATATATATATATATAGGGGCATCTGTGCCTCTGCCTTTGGCTCAGGTCATGGTCTCAGGGTTCTGGGATCAAGCCCCACATAAGGCTCTCTGCTCAGCAGGGAGCCTGCTTCCTCCTCTCTCTATGCCTGCCTCTCTGCCTACTTGTGATCTCTGTCAAATAAATAAAATCTTTTTTTAAAAAATCCATATATATATATATATATATATATATATATATAAATCATATACTCTCTGATACTCTAGCTTGTCTCTCCAGTGTTGTTCAGGAGAATCATTAACCTTGGTTAAATAAATGAACTCCTGCTGCTACTTACTCTGACACATGCTATACAGAAAAAAACCATAAGAAAGGCAGCGTGATCATTGCCTACTGTTTTGAGTAACTGTCTTTCTGACTTTCAGGATAAAGCTGACATTTAAAAAGAACAGATTTTTCTATTCAAGACATCTAAATATACAGGATATGCCCTTCCTTCTTGGCAAATAGGTAGGTCTTACATGAATTTTCAGTTTTAACTACCTTGGAGAATATCTGACTCCTTCCTGGGAATATGCCTCCAGGATACTTTGAAATATCCCCTAGACTATATTTTGTGTCATAACATAGCCTATATTCTACACTTTAAATTAAACCAACCCAAAGAGATCTTCCAAATTTAATGAAACATGCCAACATAGCCATTTTCAAATGATGTGGCAATACAAAATTAAATTTATAAAAATATATCAATAAAAATATGATATGCTAACCTAAAAAACAAAAAAATACTGAATTTTAAAGTGCCAAAAAATTTGTGGTGATTATTGAATAAAATCTAAGATTATTCCTCCTATATCTAGTCAGGAAAAATTATAGCTATAAATGCATAAGGTTCTGCCTAACAGGCATTCAAGAAAAGTTAGTTTAAATGTATTAGTAAGAAAAATAAATATGAAGATTTAAGTATCTAAAACTAAAAATTAAAAGTTTAAAACCGGGACGCCTGGGTGGCTCAGTTGGTTAAGCAGCTGCCTTCGGCTCAGGTCATGATCCCAGGGTCCTGGGATCGAGTCCCACATCGGGCTCCTTGCCCTCCGCAGGGAGCCTGCTTCTCCCTCTGACTCTGCCTGCCATTCTGTCTGCCTGTGCTCGCTCTCGTTCACTCTCTCTCTGACAAATAAATAAATAAAATCTTTAAAAAAAAAAAAAATAAATAAATAAATAAAAGTTTAAAACCTAAAAACTTAAAAAAAAAAGTGACAAGTCACAAATAGCAAAGAATAAAATAAGTATAAGACAGATTAGAAATTAAACAGTGGCAGGAGCACCTGGGTGTCTCAGTCAGTTAAGCATTCAACTCTTGATTTTGGCTCAGGCCATGGTCCCAGGGGCCTGGGATCGAGGACCACATCAGGCTCCCTGCTTGGTGGAAAACCTTCTTCCTCTCCCACTCTCCCTGCTTGTGTTCCCTTTCTCTCTGTCTCTCTGCCTGTCAAATAAATAAATAAATAAATCTTTAAAAATAAATAAAATAAAAAAGAGTGACTATAATAGTTCTAGGACTAAGAATTTTAGAATGAAGAAATTAAAAGTAGAAATTCTCATAACTATATATTGATATAATTTATGATCAAGCTATCATTTTGATTGTCACTATCTATAAATAAAAATCCCAAAACTGATAAAATAAGTTTAGTAAGTATTTAACAAATGCTTACTATGTATATGAAGTCTGGGAAAATAAAAAAGAGTAAGACACAGTTCTGCCCTCAACAAGTTACCACTTTAATACAGAATGCGGGTAAATGAACAGTTACAGGATTCGTGACAAACTATCCAACATTGCTGGTTTTGCTTTTCAGATTTAAGGAAAACTTTTTCTCTTTTCTCTTAAGCAATCTATAACTTAAAGCAATTTGTAAAAATATACCTTTGTTAATAAAGATGAAGTAATTTTCCCCCCTACCTGATCACTAGAAAATTCAGAAACAGAGTAATCTTATTTTCATGCAATATAGTTCTTTGGGAAACTTCAGTAAGAATCTGTTCTCCTGGTATAAGGACATATTTGGAAACTTTAGTTATATTACCAAGAATCTGACTAAATGTCATACTTCAGAATGATGCTTAAAATTCAGTATGACCAGCTTCACAAACCTAAGGTTGACTGCAGGTGTTAGTATTTATTTATTGGGTGTTCCTTGGCTTGGCTTCCTAACCTCTAAAGGCTTTTAAAATTCGAATCTGAGATTCCTTATGAAAAGTCCCAGCAAACAAACTCAAAAGACCTATGTGGGCAATCACTATTGTTGCTGTACTTATATAAATAATCAGATCAATTTTAATGAGACTAGCTTTATTTTGCAAACAGATTAGTCTTACTTTGATAGAAATGGTGGTGACTATAGAGGAAAAAATGATGCTTCAACAAAAAACCATAGCACACCCTCATGGGTATTAATTCTAATCCTGTTCATTGTCTTTAAGATTTTGTTACTTACTAGGGTACCTGGATAGCTCAGTCAGTTAAGCATCTGACTTCAACTCAAGTCATGCTCCCAGCATCCTGGGATAGAGCCCTGTGTTGGGCTCCCTGCTTGACTGGGAATCTGCTTGTCCCTATTCCTCTGCCCCATCCCAAGCTCATACTTGTTCACTCTCTCTCTCAAATAAATAAAGAAAATCTTTAAAAAAAAAGGGGGGGTGGATTTTGTTACCTACTTGTTAACCAGACGGCATCTTGAATCCTTCTAGTTTCTAATTTTTCCTCACCCTCTGATTTTGAATTACTAAAAATTCAAAGTGTCCTTTTCCCAAAGCCATGCAAACTGAAGCTGGACAACTTAAATGTAAACTTCAGAGAAATCACCACAAGAGCTCATATATAGAAAAATTTTGTGCATTCCTATGTGTGTCACCTCAAAAATTCACCAGATCGGGACGCCTGAGTGGCTTAGTCAGTTAAGTGTCTGCCTTCAGCTCAAGTCATGATCCCAGAGTCCTGGGATGGAGTCCCACAGTGGGGTCCTTGCTCAGCAGGGAGAGTGCTTCTCCCTCTGCCTGCCACTTCTCCTGCTTATGGCTAACAAATAAATAAAATATTTAAAAAGGGGAAAAAAAAAAAAAAGAAAGAAAATTCACCAGATCACTTGATGACACTGTCAGAGACATTCAAAGTGTAAACCAGAAAAATATGTCATAGTTCCAGTGCCTTGTCCTTATTTCACCTGAACATGTTTCAAGTCCAACATCTAGAAAATCTTCTTAACTGACTGTCTTCTGGGCTAAAAACTGGTTCCAATCATTAACTGTTATTTTTCTTTCGTTTCCCTAGAAATACTCAGGACAGAGACAGGTTCAATGGGTTATGGGACAGTCTATCAACTCAGTTTCTGGAATGTTATTTCTTGAAGTTTCAGATGGGGGAATGACAGGATTCAGGACATGCCACCCCCAAATACAATACCTTGGCATATTAAATATTTTAAACTGAAGGAATATGAGAAATGGTATGTGAAGGAAGGACTTCCTGTTCCTGAAGCAGGTCATAAAACCCTCATGTCCTCCCTGGACCTAGAGGAAAGGAACATTTTTATATCCAAGATACAGCAACACCAAGAAGAATCTGAACAAAAAGGCCTTGTTACATTTCCCCCAGCTTACTACACTTACCTCATACCCTTTGTCTTATTACATCTTTCTACAACTTTCCACTTTTCATCTGACCTAGCATAAAAACACTCAGGTTTAACCATTTCTCAGGTCTTCATTTTCTTATGAAGTGTCCTGCATCATTAAAATTTACATTAAATAAATTTATATGCTTTCCTCTTATTAATATTTGTCAGTTTAAATTTCAGACCTGATCATAGACCCTAAGAAGGTCAAGGAAAACTTTTCCTCCCCTACAGCAGTTTATTACAGAATAGTGTGGCAAATACACTAGTGAACGTATGTTCAATAGACTGAAAAAATATGAGAAAGGAGTAATTAACATGGTCAAGATTAGTAACAATATGAAGAAGGACTTTACCAAAAAGGTGACAGCAGAGAATGGCTTTAAAGTATGATTAGGAACTTCTTAGAAAAAGAACAAGAAAAGGAAATATTGAAGAATTTTTCTAAAACTTCAAAGGTAGAGGAGGAGCTGTGATAAAGCAGAAAACAGTGAACCTGAAGACTTAGATAATAGTTCTGAAGACTTAGATAATAGTTCTGACTGTTCCACTATTTATCTTAAGCAAATTAAACTTTTGGGACCTCATTTTTCTTTTCTGGGAAATGAGGGACTCATATATTAGAGAAGAGTCTCAAACTATAATGTAAATAAAAATAAGGTCTATGGGGCGCCTCGATGTGTTCAGTGGGTTAAGCCTCTGTCTTCGGCTCAGGTCATGATTCCAGGGCCTGGGATGGAGCCCTGTATCGGACTCTCTGCTCAGCAGGGAGCCTGCTTCCCCCTCTCTCTCTGCCTGCCTCTCTGCCTACTTGTGATCTCTGTCTGTCAAATAAATAAATAAAATCTTTAATAAACAAACAAATAAATAAATAAATAAGGTCTAGGGTAAGATCTGAAATCCTAACAGGTGATATGGATGCTCTTAATCACTGATCTATATACTTCGTGTAATAGGGCATTAGGTCATCTCCACATGTTCCTTGTATCTTAGAAGTTTATTTCAAATCATTTTTCTATTATTTTGAAATTTTTTAGGCAAATATGATTTTGAGAAGGATAAAAGTAAAGAAGAAAGTTACAAGGTAGAAAAATAAAAGAAAGAAAACTATAAGGCAAAAACTATATTTAAAAAGTATTTTCCTTTATGACTAAATAGTGTTTACTCTCTGAAAAATATTTAATAAAATCACTTTCACAACTAACATGATAATATATCTCTCAAAATCTTTATAAAAAGAATTTATTGGACATATTGAATAAGCAATTTAAAGGTGTGAGAAATGAGAAATACCAAAAAGTAAATTATGTACAATTTAAAAACATAAAAACAATCCCATTTTTAAATAATGAGGGAAAACAGTTAAATATTCGGACATCAGTATAACTTGGGAAGTCAGATATTTATTCAAAGAAAAGCATAAGACTACAATAAAGCATGAATAAATGGAGGCTTAGATGTAAAGACTAAAGATAGCAAATAATACAATTTCTTTTTTTGTTTGTTTCTTTTAAATTTTTTCAGAGAGGGAGGGGGTGGAAGAGGCAGAAGGAGAGAGAAAATCCCAAGCAGACTCTATATTCGCACAAAGCCCCTACCCGCAGCTATATATCACAACCCCGAGATCATGACTTGAGCCAAAATCAAGAGTCAGATGCTTAAGTGACTGAGCCACCTGGGTACCCCTACAGTAAGGTTACTGAGGACTATTTAGTGAAATTATTCTGGAAGAATAGAGAAAAAATTAGATTTTTTTTTAAAGTTTCTAAGTTCAAATTATTATAAAGCAGTTTTCAAATCCATATGTGATATTCTGATTTATGCTAAGAAATATGTATTTGTCTTCATCCCTTTTCTGGCAGAGAGCTCCTAAAACATTTGGAATTTTCTAAATGAGGAAAGCCAAACTCTACCTTGTCTCCATACCTTCCAATATGTCTCTTCTGTCTGGCTATTCCAGAGTTCTATCCTTTCATAATAAGCCTGTAATCTAGGAAATAAAATGTTTCTGAGTTCTGTGAGTCACTTTACCAAATTAATCACACTTACGGGAGGGGTTGTTGGAACCTCAGATCTATCATCAGTTGGTCAGAAGCAGAGACAACAACCTGGACTGAGTAGAGTACATTATGCCCAGATAAAGAATAGATGATTAAAAGAAATGAAGGTTCTCATAAAAGTCAAGATAGATATACCTGAATATATACAAATAAAAACCTAATGTATTAAATTCAGCTAAGGGGCAGGATATTAGATCAATAAACAAAAATCAGCCATAACTGGAGAAGTGTGGAGAAAGGAGAATCTTTGAGCACTGTTGGTAGAAATGTAAATTGGTATAGCCACCATGGAAAACAGTATGAAAGTTCCTCAGAAAAATAAAACTAGGAGTGCCTGGGTGGATCAGTGGGTTAAGCCTCTGCCTTCAGCTCAGGTCATGATCTCAGAATCCTGGGATTGAGCCCGGTGCATTGGGCTCTCTGCTGAGCAGGGAGACTGTTCCCACCCCACACCCACCACCTGCCTATCCACCTACTTGTGATCTCTCTCTGTCAATAAGTAAATAAAATCTCAAAAAAAAAATTGAAACTACAACTATCATATGATGCAGCAATTTTACTTTGGGTATTTATCTAAATAAAACAAAAGCACTAATTCAAAAAGATATATGCACCCCCATGTTCACTGCAGCATTATTTATAATACTCAACAGATGGAGGGGTGCCTGGGTGGCTGAGTGCATTAATGTCCAACTCTTGATTTCAGCTCAGGTCATGATGAGAGGGTTGTGAGACTGAGCCACATGCTGGGCTCTGCGCTCAGTGGGGAATCTGCTTATCCCTCTGCTCCTCCCCCACTTACGCACATTCACTCTCTCTCCACTAAATTTTTTTTTTTTTTAAAGGGAGAGCTGGAAACAATCTAAGTGTCTATCAATGGATAAATGGATATCCAATGGAATATTATTCAACCATAAAAAAGAAGGAAAGTTTGCCATTTGGGACAATAAGGATGTAACCCAAGGGCATTATATTAAGTGAAATAAGTCAGAGAAAGACAAATACCACATGATTTCTCTTATAATTTTTTTTTAGATTTTATTCATTATTCATTTAACAGAGAGAGAGAGAGATCACAAGCAGGCAGAGAGAGAGGAGGAAGCAGGCCCCCTGCTGAGCAGAAAGCCCGATGCGGGGCTCGATCCCAGGACCCTGAGATCATGACCCGAACCGAAGGCAGAGGCTCAACCCACTGAGTCACCCAGGCACCCCTCTTATAAATTTTTTAAAAAGGAAAAAACCCAAGTTTATAGATAAGAGTGGGCAGATAAGTAGTTGCCAGAGGTGGAAGTTGTGATGGGAAAAATGGGCAAAGGAGGGCAAAACAGAAAAAACAAACTAAAGAAAACAAAAGCAGTTGATAGAAAATAGGCACAAAAATTTTAAATCCTATTTAAAGTACTGACTTTGTGTGTGTGTATATATACATGCACACACGTTTATGATGTAGGTATAATTACATATAATATATATAAAAACACTGATCCAGAGCTATATTGCTACAATAATAAAAATAAAATACCACATTCTAAATTTTTAAGATGAAACCAAATATTACATATTTCTAGAAATTTGCATAAAAATTAAAACCTCAAAAGCCAAGGGAAAAAAGTCATCTTTCTGTGCATTATCAACGAGTAATTTGAAAAGGAAAAAGAACTAAATTTACAATAACATCAAAAAGAATAAAATGCTTAAGAATAAACCAAGGAGGCAAAAGACTTGTACTCTTAAAACTATAAAACATTGCTGAAAGAAATTAAAGATACTTTTAATTAATGGAAAGACACCCATTTTCATGTACTGGAAACTTATGATTGTTCAGATGCCAATATTCCTCAATTTAATCTACAGATTCAGCAATTGTCTTGGGGCACCTGGATGGCTCAGTCAGTAGAGCATGTGACTTTCAATCTCAGGTTCATGAGTTCAAGTCCCACATTGGGTATAGAGCTTATGCTAATTTAAAAAAAAAAAAATGCCGACTGCCTTTTTAGTAGTAGACAAGCAGATCCTAAGAGTCATATGGAATTGTAAGAGATCCCAAATCACCAAAATAATTTTATAAAGAACAAAGTTGGAGGACTCATACTTCCTGATTTCAAAACAACACGAAGTTACAAAACAGTGTGGTAGTGGCATCTGGGGAACAGAAGTGAGAGTCCAGAATAAACTCATACATTAACTTTGAACAAGGATGCCACAAGTGTTCAATGGAGAAAAAAAAGTCTCTTCAGCAAATAGTATGGGACAACGAATACCTGCATACAGAATAATGAAGCTGGATCTTTACCTCATATCATATATAAAACTTAGATTAAAAATAATATAAGAAATAGATCAAAACCTGTATATAAAGGACAAAACTATAAAGCTTTTAGAAGAAAACATGGGGGAAATCTTGATAAGCTTTGATTAGGCAAAGCTTAGATAGGACACCAAAACCATGAATAACAAAACAAGGGATAATTTGGACTTCATCAAAATTAAAAACTTTGTGCATCAAGGGACACTACCAAAGAGTGAAAAGACCACCCACTGAATGGGCAAAAATAACTGTAAATCATGTATCTGATGAGGGTCTAGTATCAGAATATAGAAAAGAATGCTCAAGGAGCCCCTGGGTGGCTGTCATTAGATGTCTGCCTTCAGCTCAGGTCATGATCCTGAGGTCCTGGGATCAAGCCCTGCTTAGCAGAAAGCCTACTTCTCCCTCTCCCACTCCCCCTGCTTGTGCTCCCTCTCTCACTGTCTCTGTCCAATAAATAAATTTTAAAAGTCTTTTAAAAAATTAGAAATTAAAAAAAGGGAATGCTCAAAACTCAACAAAGACAAGCAACCCAATTTAAAAGTGGGCAAAGGGGCGCCTGGGTGGCTCGTGGGTTAAAGCCTCTGCCTTCGGCTCAGGTCATGATCCCGGGGTCCTGGGATCGAGGCCCGAATCGGGCTCTCTGCTCAGCAGGGAGCCTACTTCCCTTCCTCTCTCTCTGCCTGCCTCTCTGCCTACTTGTGATCTCTGTCTGTCAAACAAAACAAAACAAAAAAAGTGGGCAAAGGACTTGAATAGACATTTTCCCAAAAAGATTTATACAAATGACCAATGAGTACATGAAAAGATACTCAATTTCCTTAGTCATTAGGGATATGCAAATGGAAATCACAATGAGGGGCACTTGTCTGTCTCAGACAGTGGAACATAAGACTCTTGATCTCAGTGTTGTAAGTTTGAGCCTCACAGTGGATGCAGAGATTACTTGAAAACAAAATCTTTAAAAAAAGAAAAGAAAAGAAAATCACAGTGCGATACCACTTCACATCCACTAGGATGACAACAGTGAAAAATAAAACAACGAACCCCAGAAAGTACTAAGTTTTGGCAGGGATGTGGAGAAATAACTGTCTTACATGCTGGTAGGACTGTAAAATGATACAGCTACTGTGGAAAATAGTTTGGCAGTTCCTTCATAAAGCTAAACATAGAATTACCATATAGCCCAGCAATTCAATATCTACATATACACTTAAAAGAATCAAAAAAACAAGTGTTCAACAAGAACTTGCAAATCAATGTTCATACAGCACTATTCATAATAGCCAAAAGTGGAAACAACTGAAATTCAGATAAATGGATAAACAAAAGGTATTCATACAACTGAATGTAATTTAGCCATAAAAAATAAAATACTGATACATGGTATAACAGGCTGAATCTTGAAAACATCATGGTAAGTATAAGTAGCCAGACACAAAAGGTCACATATTATGATTCCATTTATATGAAAGATTCAGAATAGGTGAACCCCTCAGGTCAGAAAGCAGATTAATCTTTCCCAGGGACTGTGGGTAGGAGAGAACCAGGAGTGACTGCTTAATGGATACAGGTTTTTCTTTTGCGGTGATGAAAATGTTCTAGAACTAGATAATTGTGATGATCGCCCAACATTATGAATGTACTAAATGCCACAAAATGTACACTTTGGTAAATTTTATGTGCATTCTGCCACAGTTTAAAAATTATTTTTAATTAAAAAAATTCTTGCATGATAAAATAAAATAAATTCTCATATCAGGAAAGGCAATGAAGAGTAAAACTGTGGCAAAGGTAATTTTTAAAAGGTTAATATCTGAAATTACATATAAAGATTTGACACAAAGATATAGGATCAATATCTAAAGTTATCAGGCTAAGTGGTCAAACTGATACATGGATTATATACCAAGAAATAATTACAGTAAAATTCCTCACATGAAAATGGAGAAGCTACTAGGAAGTAAATGTTTATTAAAACATTTTTAAGGAATCATTATATTCTAAATGTCTCATAAAAGAGTTAAAAACCAAATGTGGTCAGGCCACAGGGAAATAAGTAAGTTTAAAATCTCTAGTGACATAGTGAAACTGTTCTGGAGAACAATCTGACAGACAATATGTAACTGGAACTATAAAGAAGGTTGTCAGATATTTTGACCTAGGAATTTCAGTTTGGGGACTACTTTTAAAGGAACACCCTCAAAGTAGGAGAAGCAGGAAATAATCTGAAGATAAGATATTCACAGCCATGACAACTAACATGAGAAAATATGAAATAATTTGTATAGTCAATAAAAAAGAGTTAAGCTAAATGAACTTTTATTATTGCTTAAGCACAATGGAATATATGCGCCTATACATGTGTGTATATGTATGTATCTATTTAATATGACAACTGTGTAACTATTTGATAGGTTAAAATGTAAGTAAAGATAATGCTAATGTAAAGCACAAAACAGTGCTCCCACTGATTTCAACTCTATATATACAATGAAAAGAATTTGGAATAAGACTTTAAAACTCAACAGGCTCTTTTAAGTAAGTTGTAGAAAATAATAATTTCCTGGCAATTATTTTCCAATCACATTCTTTATTCAAAGATCAGTAAAAAAAAAAATACAGATATGGGAAAAATAAAAAGTTTTTCAGGATGAACTATAAGCTTAGAATAAAGTCTTAAATGAATTAAGATATTGAATAAAGGTATTTTGTTTTACGCTATCTCTTTCTGTTCAGATACAAGTTTTCAGGCCAATTCCTCAACAAGACTTAGAGGAAAATATTTTCAGTGTATTTTTTTTAAAGACTTATTTATTTCAGAGGGTCATGCCTCAATCCCATGACCCTGAGACCATGACCCAAGCAGAAATCAACAGTCCGATGCTTAACCAACTGAGCCACTCAAGCACCCTTCATTGAATTTAAACGTTAGGGGCACCTGGCTGGCTCTGTCAGAAAAACATGCAACTCTTGATTTTAGGGTTTTGAGTTTGAGACCTAGGCTGGATGTAGAGACTACCTGCAAATAAAATCTTCAAAAAAATTAGCCACATTTGTTTAATAAAAATTCAGGGTGCCTGAGTGGCACAGTTAGTTAAGCAACAATCTTTGGCTTAGGTCATGATCCCAGGGTCCTGGAATCGAGTTCTGCATTGGGTTCCCTGCTCAGTGGGTGTCTGCTTCTCCCTCTGCCCCTCTCCCTCCACTCGTTCTCTCTCAATCTCTCTTTCTGACATGTGTCCAAAAATAAAATAAGCAAGTCTTTTTTAAAAAAATGTTTTTCAGATGATACTTCATTCAGTCTACCTGGATACACTTTAAAATATCATGGAAGGAGAAAGTGAGTTAAACGTATGCAAAGTATAACACCCAGTGTACATAATAAATAAATAAATAAATAAATAAATAAATAAATAAATAAAAACTATCACTAGGGGGGAAAAAAAAACGAAGACCGAGGAAACAATATATGCAAACTATATATTCATATAGATGAAGAAATATGAACAACTGTCAAAAGACCAATAAAAATGTTGAATAGATTAAAAAATATAACACTATGCAGTCCTCACTGTACAAGGAACCTGTGCAGAAGTACCTGCCTAAACACTGCTCTAAACAGTTGTTGCCATAGAAGCCATCATAAAAAGCCAACAAAGGCCAATTGCAGCTTTGAAGTTCAGAAGGTGAAGGGAAAAAGCTTTATAAAGCAAAAGTAGTGAAAAGTATAGTTTAAGGAACTGACCTAAGAGATATGTCCTGTTCAAACTTTGCTATTGGAATTTCTCGCACTTCCTAAGAACCTGCCAATTAGAGAGTTACGCAGATTAACAGCTACTGTCCACTTATTAAAGTTGATACCCCTGAAACAATTAAGCAGTGATAAGTCATTACATGGTACTACAAATTTGTTCAATTCCTTTCACTTCTCTCCTAACACTTAAATGAAGCAAATTGCAACTGGAGGGAAGAGAAAAGAGAGCACCATTGAGCCTTCTACTATGGCTGTCTCCCCAGATCTGCATATCTCCCAGAATCCGTTTATCAAAACTACTTATCTTCTCCTCCTAAGCAAAGTTTTCATTCATTAGCCTAACAAAACATATCTTTTTTCACTTCTCCAAAAAATTTTATAGTCATAAGAACAGCATTTTTTAAAAATTCAACTCACCTGAAGTTCATTATTTAATAATGGAAAACAAGAGAAGCTTTTTAAAGTTTTCTTTAATATATGTCTATCCATTTAAAACTTGCTTTCCTTTTAATTTCACCACCATCACACCTTCTCTCTATATGCATATAACTTCACACTCATTAGAGACTATAATAATGAAGATCTTAACTAATCCTTGTAAACATACTATATTTAAATCTTTTCAGCATAACATTCATCAACTGATTCTTACTTTGCTTCAACTTATGGAAATCACCGACTCTATCCTTGGTAGCCTGCTTTAGTATATCTGCTTGAATTCTGGGTACACTCTCCAAGTTCGGGCCTGGAATTAAACGCTGAAGAGGGTTGGAAGGGTTCTGTTTTGAAGTTCCAGCATTTCCATTGTGATGTCCATGAGAATCTATAGCATAAAAACATCAAACCAAAGTCATATTTTGCTGAGGAATTTCACAAGACCTGCTTTAGAAAAGGTAAGACAACTGTTGTTTGAAACTGCATACTCAGGCAGGGTTTTTGGGGGGAGGGGGACTTTATTCTAACTTCTTTAATCAAATCTGACAGCTAATGTGATTTTAGCTATGAGAAGTTGACTAATCATTCCTAGCTAAGTATCTCTGGTACTGATTTTATAGACATATCCAACAGAGAGATATATAATAGAAACCCAAAGATTTTAATGGGATTAAAGACCTGTTTCTTTGGGGGTGCCTGGGTGGTTCAGTTGGTTGAGCATCTGTTTTGGGCTTAGGTCATGATCCCAGGGTCCTGGGATTGAGACCCATGTCAGGCTCTCTGTTCAGCAGAAAGCCTGCTTCTCCCTCTCCCTCTGCCTTCCTCCCCACCTACTTGTGCTCTCTCTATCTCTCTGTCAAATAAATAAATAAAATCTTTAAAAAAGAAAAAAAAAAGACTTGTATCTTTGGGGCACCTGGGTTGCCTAGTCGTTAAGCATCTGCCTTCGACTCAGGTCATGACCCCAGGGTTCTAGGATTGAGCTCCCTGCTCAGCAATAAGCCTGCTTCTCCCTTTCCCACTTCCCTGCTTGTGTTCCCTCTCTCACTATGTCTCTGTCAAATAAAAAAATAAAATCTTTTTAAAAATTGGGGAAAAAAAGACCTGTATCTTCTTCTCCCTTCAAACTCTGTATTGCTATCAGAAATCTCTGGTCTCTAAGTCATTTTCTTTTCTTTCTTAAAGCGTTTATTTATTTATTTGCTGGGGGTGGGGGAGAGAGACGGTGTGCGTGCACAAGCAGGGGAGAGGAAGGAGAGGGAGAGAGAGAAGCAGGTTCTCCACTGAGCAAGGAACACAATGTGGGACTTGATCCCAGGACCCTGGAATCATGACTAGAGCTAAAGGAAGATGCTTAACCAACTGAGCCACCCAGGCATCCCATCTCTAAGTCATTTTCATCTACACAGTAACTCAGAACTGTTAATTTTTTTTTCCAGTTCATATTTTTAAGTAATCTCTACACCCAATGTGGGGCTGAAACTCAGGAGCCCAAGATCAAGAGTCATAGACTCTACAGACTGAGTTAGCCAGTATTAAATCTTGATTCTTTCTTTCTTTCTTTTTAAAGATTGTTTAAATATTTTTTAAAGATTTTATTTATTTGACGGAGAGAAAAAGAGCACAAGCAGGGGGAGCAGCAGGCAGAGGGAGAGGGAGAAGCAGGCTCCCCTCTAAGCAGGAAGTCTAATGTGGGACTGGATCCTAGGACCCTAGAATCATGACCGAGCCAAAGGCAGACACTTAGTGGACTGTGCCACCCAGGTACCCCATAAAGGTTTTATTAAGTAATCTTTACACCCAATCTGGGGCTCAAACTCATAAACCCCAGAGATCAAGAGTCACAGGCTCTACCGACTGAACCTGCCAGGCCCCCATGCTAACTTTTGATTCTTTATTAGTTAACTCCTGGATAAAACTTTCCTTTCCCCCACTCCCTTTCTTCCTCATCAAAGCCCTGATTTAGATCCTTACTATAATTAATTTTAATCATATCAATTCTCATTTTAGAGGAACATTTCTATAAAATGAAATACATATTCAGTAGAAGACAAATACATTTATAAGTAAGGAGTAGGGAGTTGAATACAGATGGATGTAGTTGTTAATAGAAGGACTCTGTGAGATAAATTTCAACACATTTTGAAAAGGGTAAACACAAACAGACTGGCAGAGATGAAAGGGAACATAGTCCAGACAGGCAGAACAAATAATTCTTCTGCTCTTCAGAACACTTCAGACAAAGTGTACTTTTAAAGGATTATTTATTCCTGAATTTTGATCAATCACTGGGAAATATGTAACATTAACTAGAATGAATGCTACTTCACCATGTTACTAAATGACATGTTTTATTCACTATCTAACAACACTCGACCAGTAAATTGGTTTTCAAATGGAATTTTAAGAATATGACTTCATACCTGGAGCCATATTTGGGGAGAGAGGTTGTCCAGTTGGAATATGGGAGATTGCTTGATGACTTTCATATTGAGAAACAGAAATAGAGGGTTTCCTTAGAGCTAAAAGAAAAGATATCCATATTATTCCTGACAATATGATTTCCAAAAACCAACCACCATGAATCTATTTGCACTGCACTAATCCTATGATGCTTATTTTAATTTTATAATCTTTATAGTTGATATATTAACTAATTAACTTAATTAAGTGAAACACTGTACTATCCATCACAGATTTTGGTGACCAATAAATCTGACCAGGATATAAAATAGATGGAACTCATATGTTTTGGACACCACTATATCCCCATCACCCAGAATAAATGGCACATAACAAAAGCTCAACTAAGATTTGATGAATGAAAAAACAAATGAATCTCTTCAGATACAGCAAGATCTTTTTCTATTGATAGTACAAATAAAAATCGACATTTAAAGATTAGGTAAAGCAATGAGAATATGCTACTCTAAGTTGCTCAGATTTTAAATAAAAATTAAATATGACTGATGGAACAATGCATTTTATTTTTGAAGAGGGAAAATTTATATTTTGTACAAAGAGCTTTACTAAGAAAGATGTACATCTTCTAGTGGGGACCTTATTCTCCCTTAAGAAATGAAGGCAATAATGAAAAATCATTTTCCACTCACTGCCACTAACGCTACAGTTTCCCTGGGCAGCTTAACAAGATAGAAACAAGAGAACAAAGAAACTAGAGAGAGCGGAAACAGGTAAGAAGAAAAAAACAGAGAACCCATCTGTAAGATAGATTAGTGGCAAATTTTATTCTTCTAAAACTTTGGTGGCAGAGATAATGTGTTCTTATCTCATCAGAGGAAAATCAGCCATCCTTACAGTTAAGGACCATACGACTAGGTTCTGATTTGAGGACATAAGCAAACTGAATGTGCCACTTCCAGGTATGGCAATAAAATCTGTGCAAATCACCCACAACCTCTCTCCCTTTTCTGCTGCAACTCAGGATGCTACATGAGAAGATAAATGTTATCAAATAATGAAAGAGACACTACTTGGGAGGACAGCTACAAGATAATCATCCAACCTATATCAGACTGTAAAATGAACAATAAATAAATAAAGTGACTGCAATTGGGGGTTGTTTGCTAATATAACACACCTGATGAATTCTTTCTTTCTCTCTTTTTTTGGAGGAGGGAGAGAGAGTCTTAAGCAGGTTCCCTGCTCAGCACAGAGCCAGACATGGGACTCAATCTCATGACCCTGAGATTATGACCTAGGATATGACAGTTAGAGGCTTCTCCCAAGGGTCTGAACAAATGATGACCTAGAAAACTACTAGTGGGCTTGAAGATAAGTGACAGTGCTAATCTCACTCTCCAATTTCTACAGAGTTCTTCAAATTCTTTTTCTATATACATGTATCTAATGTTTATTCCACAAAAATGAGATATTATACTTGCTTTCTTGTTTTTTTCTGATTTTTTCATTTAAAAATCATAAATATATTTGTATGTTAATAAATACAGTTCAACATTATCATTTTTTAACAACTACATACCATACTTTATGGATATAATAAATTTAATGAATTAACCCTCCGTATAACACATATAACTTTCAGTTTGTCATTATAAACAATTTTGTGTTATGCCTTTTTACATCTACACGATAGAGTAAATTCTCAGGGAAGTACTAAGCAGTAGGGCAAGACAAACAATAATTTATATCAAAGCATTTCTAACTTTCTATGTATTTTACCCTGGTCCTCTCCATTGAGGACCATTAAGAGCCAGGGGAAAGTAGATAAATCAACAGAAAATACCATGCTGCCATCAGATAATATTAATAACTAGGCTACTAAAAGATATATCATTGATAAAGCCATTAGTAAAGAAAAGTACCAAAGATAAAATGACAAAGCCTAGTTTGATAAAGACAAAACACAGGAAATAAAATTGTAGCACAGAGTATTTACCCTACTACTCGGGTTCTGCCTTTTATATTTTTTATAAAGGAGAGCTATCTGTATGAAAATTCAATCACTCAACAATATCTATTAAGTATCTATTATATGCTAGACACTGTTATAAAAAGCTGGAGATTCAACAGTGAACAAAATAGACCAAGTTACTATCCCTATGAAGCTTACATTCTTGTTGGGTAGATAATAAGTAAATAAGAATATGTATAAAATATAAATGTCAGAGTGAAAACTGCTATGTATAAAGTAAGATAGAGATATGACAGGGAGTGGTGGAAGATTCTACTTTATATAGCTTGGTCAGGGGAGCCATTTTCAAAGAAGAGACATTTAAGCAGAGTGTTTAAATCACTTTTTTTTTTTAAATTTATTTATTTGTCAGAGAGAGAGGGAGAGAGAGCGAGCACAGACAGACAGAATGGCAGGCAGAGGCAGAGGGAGAAGCAGGCTCCCTGCCAAGCAAGGAGCCCGATGTGGGACTCGATCCCAGGACGCTGGGATCATGACCTGAGCCGCAGGCAGCTGCCTAACCAACTGAGCCACCCAGGCGTCCCTAAATCACTTTAAATCATGTTTGAACCAACATGGAGGGAAAGCATTCAGGCAAAGACCATCAAGTACACACAAAGGCCTTGAGACAGGAGATGCATAGCATATCTGAGGAACTGCAAAGAAAGGAGTGAGGGAGAAGTGTTAGAAAGGAGGTCAGAGAAGAAAGAAGGATCTATATTAGAGACATAACAGTTAAAACATTAGGAAGAATTGGTTAGAGGGATGGGGGGCTGATGGCTGGGACTATATTTGGTAATTCCAAAGGAGGCAATAATGTACTACTAATAATAACAGTAGCTCCTATTTTCTGACTGTTTGGTATAAAGCAGGCACTAATCTCATGTCACTCTCACACCCCAGACTTTTTTAAATATGGACAAAAATATTTAAGACAACAGTTTTCAAATCTATGTGAGATAAATATGCCTTTCACAGATGAGGAAAGTGAAACTCATGACAGAAGATATACATTTCATTTGATTGAAAAATTCAAAGTAGCATTTCTGGAGAAAATCACTGAGATGCTTATAAAAGATGATAGAAAGTTTAGGGTTAATCCTCCTTCACATCTCTCTTGGACCTCAGTTGCAGTCCCTACTCTGAGAGCCAAAATAGAACTGTCCGCATTTCCTTTTTCCAACAACAGGGCTACAACCTCAAAAATGTTCAAACCTTCCAGTTTTTGTCTTACAGGGCATCACAATCCAGTGACTATGACTAGTGAGAAGTTACATGGCACTAATAGGCAACAGTCCTCAACTCTGGAAGCACAGCGCCTTACAGATACCACCCTGGACATACTGCATATGGAGGTGGTACACAGATATCTATGTTCATTAAAAGCTCCAAAAGTGGTTCTGCTGCATAGCCAAGAGAATAAAAGACAGAATAAAAAGCATAAGCTTTGGAATTAGACCAGGACTTAAATCATGATTCTGTAATTTATTAACTGTATGATTTTGGGTTAGTGACTTCTGAAAGCCCTAGTCTTCATCTAAAAAACAGGAATAATGCCATTTACCCTGCATGATTGTTTTGGAGGCTAAGTAAGAATATTAACTAAAGAATTATGATATAAGTCGGAAAATAGTAGGTGTTCAATATATACTGAAGTTGTCAAAGTTGAGTATTAATCCTTAAATGAAAAAAGAATCCAAGATTCCTGCTGAAAAAACAAAAACATTGAAATGTAGAACTACTGGCTCTAGCCAATATATTGAGCTTCATGAATACATAGTTTGCTCATATTCAGGGGATCCTGATGAATGTTTACTTACAGTAATGCTTTGGGAATTTATGAAACTCTAATTGGTAAGTGCCCATAAAAATATTAATCATCTTGAAGCATGAACATTAAATATAAAACAATGATACAACATTTTAATGTTCCTTTGTTCTGCATATACAAACAGATATAACATGCTTGTAAACTGTTCAAATACGAGCCAGTAGAACCATCCCCACCCTCTGAGCAATATAGATACATATCTAAAGAGACTATTAAAATGATATATTCATTTTTTTTTTTAAAGATTTTATTTATTTATTTGAGAGAGAAACAGTGAGAGAGAGCATGAGCTAGGAGAAGGTCAGAGAGCGAAGCAGACTTCCCATGGAGCTGGGAGCCTGATGCGGGACTCGATCCCGGGACTCCGGGATCATGACCTGAGCCGAAGGCAGTCGTCCAACCAACTGAGCCACCCAGGCGTCCCAAAATGATATATTCATGTAGCTCGTAAGACCTGGCCTGTGAACTCCACATCCTTCATATTTGGAGATCCATTTATATAATTTCAAAAGAGCAACACAAACTTCCACTGCTAGCCATGACATAGAAGTCAGCACTGGACTTACCCTCTCACACCGCAGACTTTTTAAAATATGGACAAAAATATTTAAGACAACAGTTTTTAGGCATTGGACAACCAGCAGCACAAGACTAACTCTTGAAAGAAGGGCTATATACATGAGATGGGCAATCTCAGTGAGCAAAGGAGGCAGAGATCATCAGAGTTTGGGCTGCTAAGATGGTTGGAATTTTTAAGACAGAATACTACAGAGAAAGAAGCCGTGTGGGGTGAAATGGAGGAGAGAGATCTGCATGGATATTCCACTTGGGTCTTTGGCTGAGGCCTCAGCTAATACACACACAGGATAAGACTCTAGAGGGGCTAACAGAAAGCACTTGCTGCTGCAGGGCTGAGAGCTGAAAAGAAACAGGTCATAAAGCACTTGGAAACAATGCATCTTTGGGCCAGCCACAATAGAGAATCTTTACTGACCATCGTGGGCATTCAGATGAGATGCTACAAGGCCTACTTTAGAAGTAGGGATCATACCGTATAGTTAAGGGTCATGCCTTCAGATGAAAAACAAAATCAAAAACTAACCTGTCCTGACAGCATAAAATCAAGAGCATTCACCAGTAATTTAACTTTCTGCCAGAATAAAACTTAGCACCCTTTAAAAAACAAAACCCATACTTCTATACTATAGCATTCATACAGGACACAATAAAATTACTAGACATAGAAAGAAGCAGGAAATAATACCCATAATCAAAGAAAAAAAACAATCAACAGAAACAGACTCAGAGATGACCCACCTGCTGAAACTACATACAAGGAACTGTAAACAACCGTTTTTCACACACACACAGACACACACACACACACAATTTAAAGGAAAAAATGGAGACATCCAGTAGAGAAATGGAAACTAAAAAAAGAACCAAGCAGAAATTCTAAAACTCAAAACACGTCTCAAATGAAAAATACACTGGATGGGTTTTGAACAACAGACTAAACACCGTAGAAAAAGGGTCAATGAATTTGAAGACAGATCAAAGACATTAAACAAACTGATTGAGAAAAAGTACTGCAAAAAAACTAAACAGAACTTCAGTGAACTACGGGATAATATAAAGCAGTCTGAAATGTATGTATCTTGAATTCCAGAAGGAAAAAAAAGAGAACAGGGCAGAAAAAAATTGAATAACATCTGAATTTGAATGAAGGCTGAAAATTTCCCAAATTTGGTGGAAAACATCAACCCACATACTAAAGAACCTCAGGGAATCTCAAGCAGGACAAATACAAAAAACCCAGGAGACCATTTCAATGTATATCTTAGTGAAACTCATGAAAACCAAAGCTATAGAAAAAACCTTAAAAGCACTTATCAAAAAAAAAAAAAAAAAGCATACTATCAGTACCTGCCTGGCTCAGTTAGTAGAGCACACAATGCTTGATTCTCAGGGTAGGAGTTCAAGCTTCACAAGGGCATAGAGCTTACTTTAAAAAAAAAAAAAACAAAAAAAACAAAAACACAGTAATACAAAGGCACATCAAAAATAAGGATGGCAAGCTCAGAATCAACAAAGTCTATAAAACAGTGGAATTGTATTTTTAAAATGATAAAAAAAATCAACTTGAATTTCTTTTTTTTTTTTTTTAAGATTTTATTTATTTATTTGTCAGAGAGAGAAAGTACAGGCAGCCGGAGGTACAGGGAAGCTCCCCACTATGCAGGAAGCCCGATGCAGGACTCAATCCCAGGACTTTGGGATCATGACCTGAGCCAAAGGGAGACACTTAACCACCAAGCCAGTCACCCAGGGGTCTCTTGAATTTCTATATTCAGTAAAAACATACCTCAAAAATGATTATGAAATAAAAATGTTTTTAGATAAAAGTTGAAGAAAATGTGTTGTTAGAAGATCTGCATTTCAAGAAATGTTAAAGGAAGTTCTCCTAGCTGAAGGGAAAATAATAATCAAGATAGAGATCAGAACCTAGGGGCACCTGGGTGGCTCAGTTAGTTAAGCCTCTCACTTGGTTTTGGCTCAGGTCATGATCTTGGGGTTGTGCTATCGAGCCATGAGTGGGGCTCCACACTCAGCAAGGAGTCTGCTTAAGAGTCTTTCCCTCTCATTCTACCCCTCCCCCTGCTCTCTCTCTCTCTCTCAAATAAATAAATAGATCTTTAAGATCTTTAAGAAAAGAAGATTCTCTCTCTCCCTTTCCCTCTGCCCCTGCCCCCACAACTCACAAACACTCTCTCTCTCACTCTCCCTCTTTAAAAAAAAAAAAAGAAGAAGAAAGAAAGAAAAGAAAAGAAACTAGAATCCTTAGGAAGGAATGAAGAGCACTAGAAAAGGTATGAATATGGTAAATACAAGAGACCATAATATATTCTTCTCTTATGTTCTTTTTTTCCCCCCTATTTTTTATTAACATATGTTTTATTAGCCCGAGGGGTACAGGTCTGTGAATTACCAGGTTTACACACTTCACAGCACTCACCATAGCACATACCCTCCCCAATGTACATAACCCCACCACCCTCTCCCTACCCCCCTCCTCCCAGCAACCCTCAGTTTGTTTTGCGAGATTAAGAGTCTCTTATGGTTTGTCTCCTTCCCAATCCCATTTCTCTTATGTTCTTAAAATAAAGTTTTTTAAAGCAAAATAATACTAAAAGTATTAGGATTTATATATAAATAAAATACACAACAGAAGATGAAGCAATGCTAATGGCATCACACCTCGGTAAAGTTCTATATTTCACATGAAGGACTACAAGATTATTTCTAAATAGACCTTGCTATAGAAAGGATGCAAACAGTAATCCCTGGAATAACCACTAAAACACAGAACTTTTTAAGTATAGTTCTTAAAAAGTGAGAGAAACAGATACCATTTAAACCCTCAAACCCAGTGAGTACTAACTATCCTACTCTCCCTAGGTATTTTCTAATTCAAGACCCTATTTTGATTCCTTTTTTCTTAATTGTGGCCCCATAAAATATGACAACAAAAGAAATTATAAACCAATGTACCATTAGAAGTTTTTGCATCTTTAGTAGCAATTTCCAGTAATACAATTTGATATTATGCTAACTTAAGTATTTTTTTCCTACCCCCCAAAACCTTGCCCAATTTTATATAATTTGTTTCTTTGAAAACTTTTTCTTAAAGGGTCAGTTAGTGAATATTTTAGGGTTGGAGGCCGTACTCAACTGTTCTGGCACAAAAGCAGCCATAGACAAAATATAAATAAGCAAGATAATGTTTCAATAAATGGTTTATTAAAACCAGCAACAAAGCTATAGTGTCCCACTACTGTCTTAAAGGATGCCTAAGAGAAAAAATTAAGTATATCTACAGTTATTTGATAAAAACTTTTAATGTATTTTTATAAATATAGATATTTCCTCTGAAAGCTCTAATCATTTAAGAATCTTAACCAAAATAAATAATAATAATAATAACTACATTATTTCTTTCTTCCTTCCTTTTTATTTACTTATTTATTTTTAGAGAGAGAGGGGAAGAGGAGCAGAGGAAGAGGGAGAAAGAATCCCAAGCAAGCACCATGCTCAGTGCAGAGCCTGATGCAGCACTGGATCTCAAGACCTCAAGATCACAAACTGAGCCAAAATCAAGAGTTGAACACCTAATCAACTGAGTCACCCAGGTGCTCCTACATTGCTTCTTTAGAACATAATCTTTTCTGGGGCTCCTAGGTGCCTCAGTCAGTTGGGCATCTGCCTTTTGCTCAGGTCATAGTCCCAGGGTCCTGGGATCGAGCACCATGTCAGGCTCTCCACTTTGCGGGGAGCCTGCTTCTCCCTCTCCTTCTGCTTATCACTCCCTCTGCTTGGGATAGAGGGTAGAGAAATGGAAACTAAAAAAAAAAACCAAATAGAAATTCTAGAACTCAAAACATGTCTGAAATGAAAAATCACTGAATAGGCTTTGAAAAATAGTCTAAACACCATAGAAAAATGGATAAATAAAATCAAATGGATAAATACAATCTTTTAAAAAAAATCTTTTTTTCCCTCCTCTCAAACATCACTATAATTACCTCTCTTTAATTTTTTAAAAAATATTTATTTTTAATAGGTAATTTATACCTTATGAAATTTTGAAACCAAAATCCAAAAAGTTCAAAAGATTGTATGATTGAAAACTAAGTTACCTTTTTATCTCTGTCCTCAGTCTTCTTTCCCAAGAGTAATCACTATTATCATGTGGAGCAGTACTGTTCAATAGAACTTTCTGGAATGATGAAAATGTTCTATACTTGCGCTGCTCAGTACAGTAGCCACTAGCTACAGGCAACCATTAGGCACTTGAAGTATCTCTAGATTTAGGAACTGATTTTTTAGTTCTATTTAAGTTTAATGAAATTAAATAAATACATGTGACCACCTGCTACTGTATTAGACAGTATAGATCTAGAAAATTCCACCAAGAGAAGTGTTTTTCAACCTTAGTTACATAATACAATCACCTACAGAACACTTGCACATTCAGTGCCCAAGCTGCATCTCAGACCAAACATATCAAAATCTCTGGAGTGGGACCCAGACATAATTTTATTTTAACTCCCCAATGATTCCAATATACAGACAAGGTCAAAAGCCTCTATTTCAGAAAATTAAGTATCTTACACATAGAGTAGCTCTATCTAATATATATGTATAAACCAAAAGAAGTAATTTTTTCTTTCTAAGTTATTAATTAGAAAAGAACTTCCAATTGTTTAGGAACCTAAAAATCTTTGTATCTACCAGGATTTTCCCCAAAGTAAATCATTAGAGGCAATTTTTACTAAAAGAGTAACTGGATCTTAAAACTAGAAAAAAGTTTCCATGTAAAAAATAAGATTTTTCTCTCTGTTGATACACATGACATGGAGAAGACATTTGCATCACATACTTCTAAAGAACTCTTAAAGAGTTCTCTCTTAAAGAAAATACCAACATTTGCATCACATACTTCTAAAGAACTCTTAAAGAAAATACCAACAATCCAAGAGAAAATTGGGTAAAATTGATTACCAGGTAATTTATAGAAGGCAGCAACCAAAATGGCTAATATATGAAGGGATGCTTAATGTCACTAGTACCACAGCATATTTAAGTTGAAATAAGATAGCATTTTAAAACTGTCAGAATGGCAAAAAATTAAAGTATAGCAAACCCAAATGTTAGTGAGGACGTGGATAAACAGATACTGTCCTATATTACCAGCAGAAGTATCAACTGATATTACTGAAGATGAAGATATTCTATCATGCAAGCATTCTACTTTTAAGTTCATACCCTTATACACAGTTTTGCAACCACTATGCTGAGAATTGTTTATGCGTTACCAGTGTGCTGAGCTATTGATCCCCACAACTCTGTGACTGAGGAGGGCCTGGGACAGATAGATCCCTAGTCACGTATTCTAGCCAGTAGCGGGCTCATCTTTGTAACTCAATATACTACTCAAATATTAGAATCCAGAGAGTCTCATGTGCATAAGAAGATGTAAACAAGAACATCCACTGTGGTATTGTCTGAAATAACAAAAAACTAAAAACAGTCTTAATGTTTATTATATGTGAATAATAAATCATGATATATTTATACAATGAAATAATTATAACTGTTGAAAAGCCACAGGTATGACATGGGTAAGTTGCAAAAGCATAAAATTGAGGGAGGAAAAACAAGCTATAGAATAATATACACAATAAGACACCATTTATTTAAAGCTTAAGGCAGCAAACAAAACAATACTTTATAGTTTTACAGATGCTTACAAATATAGTAAAAGTCTAAAAACATGTATGGAAATTGATACACACCAATCTCAGCATAGTAGTTACCTCTGGGGAAGAAGAGACAGGAATAGGATCTGGAGGGTACACAAGGAGGCTTCAACTTATCAGTAATGTTTTATTTCTTTAATAATAACATCAATAACAGAAATATCTGAAACAAATGTGGCAAAATGTTATGTTATTTTTGTGGCTTTCTTTTGGGGGGATGTAGGTACTTGGCTATTTATCATATTATCCTGTTTTTCTGTATTTTTAGATTTTTTTTAAATCTAAAAAAGCTTTAAAAACTAGTGATATAAATATATAGCTGTCTAGCATAACAGGTGCCTAAAACAGCATAAAGGTAAATATCCAGGTAAGGGTGTGGTAAAGGATTAAATTCTAAGACTCCATAAAATCTTGGAGACTAACTTAAATCAACATTAAAAACAAACAAAATCCACTGAGGTTTAGCTCTATGGTTTAGGGAGCTCAGAAGCTGAAATGTCATGTTAATCATAGTCACATGTTATATACCCCTTGACTGTTTCAAAGCTCTATTTTAAGACAGTTCAGCCCTGCTTTGTTATAGTTTCTGGAAGAGCCTTGGCTATCATAAATAAAACAGTCATTAACAGATAAAAATCTACTTTAAAATGACAAGGATGTGTTCTTTTCTCTACTTCTTCTGTGGGGTTACTACCTCTACAGCCATTAGGGACTCCATATATATACCAGAACTTGCACTGGCATTAAGAATTTCAGCATAGACTACTTCAGAAAGAAAAAGACAACACTCAGTAAAAAGAGTGACAAGAATATGTTTCTAATGATATGCAATAATCATAATAATAACAATAGTAACTAAGATTTATATAGCTGTGGCAATAAGCCAAGCCCTGTCCTACCCACTTCACACTGAAATCTCACATTCACGCTTCAAGGTTGGAACTGTTGTTATCTTATTTTACAGATAATGTAAAGAGCAAATAAATGATCATCACACACCTATTAAAAGATGGGAGCAAAGGGTTTGAATCCTGGCAGTTTAATTCCAGATACCACTGTCCCATCTAGGTGGGGATATTCTGGTAATTCAGCAGACACATTTATTGGGACCCTGTTACATCTAAGGCATCAAGCTAGGAGCTCAAGGTACAAAAATATGAAATGCCTTCCTTTCTGTGTGCATCTGACTGACTACACAGCTCAAAGTTTCTTTTCTTTTTTTTTTTTTTTTTAAAGATTTTATTTATTTATTTGACAGAGAGAAATCACAAGTAGGCAGAGAGAGAGAGAGGAGGAAGCAGGCTCCCTGCTGAGCAGAGAGCCCGATGCGGGCCTCGATCCCAGGACCCTGAGATCATGACCTGAGCCGAAGGCAGCGGCTTAACCCACTGAGCCACCCAGGCGCCCTCAAAGTTTCTTTTCAACAGTTACTATATCAAAATAATCTTTATACTCAAGATACAAATCTAAATAATTAAGGGTAACTATCGTGAACTATCATGCTTTTTAAAGCAAAGCACCAACAGTTTAATGAAGTTCAAAAATTAATCTATAGGACTTCTGGTTTCTGGTTCTACAAGTAAGGAGCTTAGGAGTTGCCACACTATCCTAGTAAGTAAAAAGCTATACAGGCTGAAAAATCAATAACCCTTCCTGGATAAAAGAGAAGAGGACACAGGGCAGACCACTGTTCTTAAGAATGGAGAGACAGAAAGGTGAATACAGGAAATCACAGCTTGCAAAAAAGACTCATAAGCAGAAAGTGCCACAGGAGCCAGTGGCAGGGTAGGAAAACCTGAACTGTAATTGATGTTCAGTGTGAACAGCTCACTGGAGGCTCAGTGTGGTAACTCAGAGAGTTAAAAATTCTAGGGGGACTCAGTCACAGGGAGGATCCCCACAATATTGTGAGATTTACCTCCAGGAGCTCAACTATATTCCCAAAGGAAATATTGGGGGCGGGGGTAGGTAGAATCCCCTCAGGCATGAGGAAAGGAAAAAGAAACCATTTTGAAATATACCAGAGCACTCTGCTCTTAACAAGGCCTGCCCTCAGGAGAAACTAGGCAAATAGAGCCTAATTTGCTAGGGTATTATCAGAGCGAGTGACCACAATTAGAAAAATACCCAACTTCAGCCCACTCTAGCCATCTTGTCCCACCTAAGGGGAAGGAAAAAACTGAAAAAAAAACTTGTGAAGTTCATAGACCAGAGACATAGAGTTGCTCTAAAAGAATAGAAATCATAGGACTAAAGAACACTTCAGACTTTCCACTACCTCATACCTCACTAACACATTACCAAAGACCTACTTACAGCAATAACTATTACCTTGTACATCATGTCTATCAAGAAAAAAATTACAAGTCATACCAAAAGGCAAAAAAGCACAATTTGAAGAGATAGACCTAGCATCAGAGAATTTAAAACACTATGATTAATGTGCCAAAGACTCTAATGGATAAAGTACACAGCATGCAAGAACAAATAGGCAATGTAAATAGAGAGATGGAAATCCTAGAAAGAACCAAGAAGAAATGCTAGAGATAAGAAACACTGTAACAGCAAGGAAGAGTACCTTTGATGGGCTCATTAGTAAACCACACGAAGTTGAGCAAAGAGCTGTGAGCTAAAGGATCTATCAAAAGAATCCTCAAGAACTGGGACGCCTGGGTGGCTCAGTTGGTTAAGCGGCTGCCTTCGGTCAGGTCATGATCCCAGCGTCCTGGGATTGAGTCCCACATCGGGCTCCTTGCTTGGCAGGGAGTCTGCTTCTCCCTCCGCCTCTGCCTGCCATTCTGTCTGCCTGTGTTCACACGCGCTCTCTCTCTGACAAATAAATTAAAAAAAAAAAAAAAAAGAATCCTCAAAAACTAAAAAGCAAAGAGAATAATGGGGGGGGGAAAGCCACTATCTAAGACAACTACAAAACGTATAACATAATGCATAACGGGAATACTAGGAGAACAGAGAAAAGAACAGAAGAAATACTTGAAACAATAATGATGAAGAATTTCCCCCAATTTAATGTCAGGCACTAAATTGCAGGTCCAGGAAGCTCAGAGAATACTAAGCATAAGTGCCCCCCCCCCCGAAACCGGCATGAAAGCATATCACATTCAAACTACAGAAAATCAAATATAAAGAAAAATTAATCCAGAAGAAGATCCCTAACAGTGTAGACAGTGTCTACTTACACAGGTATTTTTGGCATTAATGCTAAATTTACATAAAACGTATACCATTTTTTTGTGTTCTTCCCAGTTCTAAGCTATAGTGCTGCAACCATTATATGAATCAAGATAGCAAATTCATACTGTAAAAGTCAGACAAGAATTTGTTGGCATCTCATCAAAAGTATCATTATTCATCTCCATTCTAATGAAATGGTTGTGTGATTTTCGTAATCAAGCAAAAGTAGCAAGACAGGATTTTTGCCCTACTAAAGGGGTTCATGTATGCAAGACATCTGAAAACCACTGTCTGATAAGCACAATATACCTAAAAATGGTGAAGATAAGATCCTGAAGACCTCTATAATTTTAATATCATATAATTCTAATTCTGGAATTCTTTGGTGGCCAGCTAATAAATTATGATAGTGGACCAATAAGAAAATAAATGAAGACACTCATACATAGAATAGCAATGATATAATTTTAACTTGAAAACTATACACAAAAAGGTTAAAAATTATAAATTTCAATGCATATATTTTTTTATATATGACATCAAAAACAAATGCATGCAAAGAAGGCATCAAAATGGCCAAGAGACACATGAAAAAGTTCTCAACATCACTCAGCATCAGGGAAATACAAATCAAAACCACAGTGAGATACCACCTCATAGCAGTCAGAATGGCTAAAATTAACAAGTCAGGAAACAACAGATGTCAGTGAAGATGTGGAGAAAGGGGAATCCTCCTACACTGTTGGTGGGAACACAAGCTGGTGCAGCCACTCTGGAAAACAGTATAGAGGTTCCTCAAAAAGTTGAAAATAGAGCTACCCTAAGACCCGGGAATAGCACTACTGGGTATTTATCCCAAAGATACAAATGTAGTGATCCAAAGGGGCACATGCGCCTGAATGTTTATATCAGAGCATCAGTGTCCACAATAGTCAAACTATGGAAACTATGGAAAGAATCTAGATGTCCATGAAGAGATAAGGGGGTAAAGAAGATGTGGTATATGTATGTGTACAAACACATATGTGCATATGTGTATATATATATATATATATATATATATATATATACATATGTATGAATGTATATATACACAAACACACTGAAATACTATGCAGCCATCAAAAAATTAAATCTTGCCATTTGCAACGACATGGATGGAACTAGAGGGTATTACACTAAGCGAAATAAGTCAACAGGAGTAAGACAATATTAATACAATCTCTCTGATATGAGAAGTTTAAGAGACAAGGTGAGGGGGGGCCGTGGGGGGAAGGGAGGGAAAAAAATGAAACAAGATGGGTCCAGGGAGGGAGATAAACCATAAGAGACTCTTAATTTCAGGAAATAAACTGAGGGTTGCTGGGGGGTGGGAGTGGAGGAGGGATAGGATGGCTGGGTTATGGACACTGAGGAGGGTATGTGCTATGTTGAGTGCTATGAATTATGTAAGGCTGATGACTCACAGACCTATACCCCTAAAACAAATAATACATTATATGTTAATAAAAGAAAATACATGCAAGTTGGTAAACAACCCTTGTTCGTATCTGAATAGGGTACTTCTATATACTAAAAACCTACCATTTATCCTTGGTGAAACTTTGGGTGAAACTTAAAAAACAATCAAGGGCAATGTGAAAGAGATTAATCAAGCTAAAGCTCAGTAAGTCTAGGATTGGAGTAAGTGCTGCAAAATTCAGAATAACACATGGTCCTTGTTCTCAATATTAAATTAAAGTTGAGTTAGTGGTTCTAAAACTTTAGCATAGATCAGATTCACCTGGAAAGCTGGTTAAAACACAGATTACTGGGCTCCATCCCATGAACTTCTCATTTAGTGTCTGAAATGGAACCTAAGAATTTGCTTCTAGCAAGTTCCTAGGTAATGCTGATACTGCTGGTCCAAGGACCACACTTTAAGAACTGCTGGATGACTTCATTACTTCACAAACAAATCATGTTTATACTAACTCTGTATTTTTAAATTCCTGTTACTGCTCTTGTCCTTGCTTTTATTTTAGAGGCATATACTGTGAAGTGGAAACCCAAAAGAAAAGACATAAAAGAATTTGAAAAGATGACGAAACTATACAAATAAAAGGACCAATATTCATTCATTTGGATCTTGGACACTTGGCAATTTGAGCCACACACAATGAGCTATAACCACAGAATTGATCCCTATGACTGGAAAAGGAATCAAAATAGCCAGGAAGAATAAAAGACATGCTGTTACTTCCAATTTTTCACCACAGTAATTTGGAGTCAGCAGGAAGAGGTGCTTATGACAACCAAGAAACAGAAATAGCAAGAAAAACAAAGAGACATGTGAACAAATAAACAAAAACAACCACTGAACAAGACTAGAAGTCACCCAGAAGTGACTTCAAGTGGAAATGGTAAGAAGCTGACACATTAATGAAGAAAGAAGCAGACACTGAACAGCAATGGCCATAAAAGAAGAAAAAGAAAAGTAGAGAATAAACTATTAAAGTGTGGGGTAATTAACTGAAAGGACAAGCCAAGTCCTAAAAACCTATAAAAGGGTATTACCATGCCATATTAAAGCACACCAACAACACAGCAATCTGGGAACATTTTGTCTCAAAGATATGAGCCATATAGACTTTTAGTAAATACAGATGATCTAATACAGGGTAACTGTCATGAGCAATAATTGAGTTAAGAAAATGTTCAAATATGGCTGACTCTTATCAACACAAAAAAATTTTAGCAAGATTTTTCAAAGCAGTTGGATCCTAAACAAGTCCTGGCAATTAATGGGTAGTTAATTAACAGAAAATATAATCTTCCAGAGATCTATGACTTTTCTCAAATGACTGTGACTTTTACTGAAAGAGGGTAGGGTAAATACTCTGATGACTTTTACTTACCAGTAGGAAGATCTTCAACTTTTGCAAGGTCATTCTCTTCTATTCCAGGCATTCCTGCATCACCACCTCGTTTGATTTGTTCTGCCCAAGTAACAAAAGATATAATTTGTTTTTTTTTTAATAAGATTTATTTATTTTATAGAGACGAGAGACCAACCATGGGAAAGGGTGCAGTAAGAAGGAGAGAATCTCAAGCAGACTCCACGCTGAGGGTGGAGCCCGAGAGAGGGCTTGATCCCGTGACCTTGAGATCATGACCTAGTCAAAATTCAGAGTTGGCCACTTAACCAACTGAGCCATCCCAATAATTCTTTTGTTCCCTTACATAATTGAAAAGGTTTTGAACAAATGTAATAATCAGTTTCTAAAGCAATAGGCTACATTGACTGCATATTGTTATATCTTGCTTTGGACACCGTTGTAACTCTAAAACAATTTACTCTCTTCTCTTTTCTATCAAAAAATCCAAATTTGAAACAACACTGACACCTAATCATAACTGAGCTAAAATCAAGCAATATTCTTTGACTGAAAATGTTCACTTCAAAGTGAGTAGAAAAAGTTAATATACTATTAACACAAAACAAAATAGTAATACCTTTCCCATGTGGAATATGATTGCTTGATGGTTCTTCGTTCTTATCTGCAGCATTCTCAGCTACTTTGGGAATGTTTTTAGGTACTGCATGATTGTTTATACCCAAATCATTTTCATCTTTTGATTCAAACTTGTTTGAGTTTTGCTGTTAAATAAAGATTTGGTAATAGTAAATATTTTTCAGTTCAAAAGATTAAGCAATTGACACAACTACCAATTAAATGTTCTGAAACAGTTCATTTTCTGAAGCATATACTATGGTTCCAAATTCCAAACACTTGGGAGATGTGGGATATAATACTATTTTCTGTTCAGTTTTTAGACCTAATATGAAATAAAAGAATAACAATTTTTAAAGTCTCTAATTATAGTAAGTGGTCTTAAGTGTTGGGCAGAGGTAATTTTCTTTGGCCATGCTGAGGGAGTGATGCTGCAAGATAGTCTTGCTGATCACTGTAGGTTGCTGTGGAGGACTACAGCTGGGCATTATTCTAGGTGCTATGGGCAGGGTGGGTTCTCTAAAGGCCTATGGTGTGATCAAGCAGGATGGTGGGCTACAGGAGGCTGGCACATGGGTGCCCACTCAAGTGTGACAGATGGCTAGTGACCCTGCCAGGCTTTTCCAGAAGCAGAAACAGCAAGGGTGGAAAACAGCAGACTTCTTTCTAGGTGTACTGGCCACCCAAGCATAGGAAGTAATGGCAGAACAATACACAGGTCAGTGTATTCTAACATGCTTCTAATCCAATCATCTCTTTGGAAACTTGAATCTTCAGATACTTGGTTAGGCCTGACTCAATTTTATTGGTGGGTCAGTTTTGCCTTTCATATTGGTTGAGTGGCCTCAGTAGAAAATTGAGAGAGGAAGGAGTTAAATACACATACTTGTGTTGCCACCTAGGTCCTTCTACTTAATGTTTAATGCATATATAAATGCTTTGTCAACTCTAAAGCACTATGCAATGTTACAAAAAACAATATACTAAAAAATCTAAAGGAAATCTAGAAAAACAAGTCAAATTATAAAAATTCATTATAAGAAACAATAGTACTAAAAAATCTAAAGGAAATCAATAAAAAACAATAGTACCAAAAAATCTAAAGGAAATCTAGAAAAACAAGTCAAATTATAAAAATCTGTCACAATGAAGAAGAAAAGGTGTTTTGACAATCAGGTATAGGTATTCCAGTGGGGCTGGTAGATAACATTAACAATAAACATTTGCACTGTGCTTTATAGTTTACAAACTGCTTTCAAATCTATCCTCTAGTAAAGTGAACAGCTTTGGGAATAATGAAGTCAGACTGAGGCTTGAAGAAGTTCAGTAGCTTATTCAAGATTACCAAGATAGAGAGTTACAGAGAAAGGATTCAAACCACAGTCTTCCTCACTCCCACATTTCCTAGGAGCCAATTCTGAGCTTAATAATCGATTAGTGAAAGAATAACACTGAAATTTTTGAACATGTCAATAGGAAGGCTGAGGGTAAGAAAATCCATGAGGTTTCCTGAAGAGCCAGGCTGTATCTCTGTGCATTTAACTATAATATTATATCATAAGGCTATTTCTATAGTACTCTTTGTAGAGGTGGATAAAAAAATTAATATAAAGCAAAACTTAAAGTCAACAAATTACTGCTCAAAAATACTTTCCCATTTAAAATAGTTAATCAAGATGAATTATTAAAGATAGTACCTTGATATGATTGGACAATAGCAAATATTCTTAATAAAATTAGATGGCTTTCTAAATGCAATGTTGGTGATGTGGTAAGAGGGCCACCTAAATGTTTTTTAAATAAAACTTTCTATTCTGAAATAATTTTAGACTTACAGAGAAGTTACTACTCCTCACCGGATTTCCCTTAATGTTAACATCTTATGTTAGCACAGTCCATTTGCAAAACTATGAAACCAGCATTAGTACCTTATTAACAGAACTCCAGACTTTATTTAGATTTCACTTCTTTTTCCATTATGCCCTTTTTCTGTTCTAGGATCCAATCTAGAATACTCGATTTCATTTAAGCCCTCAGGTCTTCGTTTTCTCTGCTCTACAGCAATTGCTCCTCCTTCATAGCATGAAAGCAGTAAACAAATGACTATGGCTGTGTTCCAAAAAAAATGGTATTTACAGACACTAAAATATGAATTTCTTTTAATTTTCCAATGTCATAAAATATTCTCTAGGTTTTTTCTACCATTTTTTTTAAGTTTTTTTTTTTTTTTTTAATTTATTTGCCAGAGAGCACAAGTAGGCAGAGAGGCGGGCAGAGAGAGAGGGGGAAGCAGGCTCCCCGCCGAGCAGAGAGCCTGATGCGGGGCTCGATCCCAGGACCCTGAGGTCATGACCTGAGCCAAAGGCTTTAAGCAGAGGCTTTAACCCACTGAGCCACCCAGGCACCCCTTTTTCAACCATTTTTAAATGTAATAACCATGTTTCACTTATGGGTCATAGGGAAACAGGGAGCAGGTTGGATTTAGTTTGTAGACCTCTTCATCACAGTAATTTCTAAGGTAGGCATGTGGTTGGTTAAAAAGAAAAATCCCTGAATACAACTTATGTTTGTTTCATAGAGTTTCCATTAGATTTGTTCCAATGAAAAAAACAACTGAAATTTCACAGAATCAATTTATTATGATAGTAGAACAGGGAATGAAGGATAGGGAGTAGGACTAGCAGCTGGCCTGAAGGGTAAGGGCTGGTGCATTACCCTAGAAAGAAGTTCCTCCCCTCTTTGTTCCATTTAGGGCAAAATAAGGGTAAATAAAAACTGGAGAGAACATTAGTTAACTAATAAGATAAAAATAGCCTAGTACACACATGCCCAGAAAAAAGGAAAAGGTCTCACCCGTGCTTCTTGGGAGAACAGAAGAGAGTAAATTTATCCCCTTATTTATATATTGGTCTTATAATAATTCAATTGCAACAGCAAATCCCTTTCTTTTGTGTTCTACTATGCCCCTCTAGCCATCTTGTGTCTCAATAATACCTCTAGCTGCCTTCAATGCCTCTATGCTAAGATAGTAGCTCACTTAGTCACTCACTGTCATCTTCCAGCAATCTATGCTCACATTTCTTCAAGGCAGACTGCAGATGAGCAGCAGCTACTCCACTTTGTAGATTCAAAAAAATGAAACAGAAAGAACAATGCCCTCGATATTATGCTATAAAATAGTGAGTTAGCCAAGAACAAATTTGGTTTCCTTAACTTCTAGTCCTGTAGGTAAGATGCTAACACTTTTCACTATTCCATCTCTCTTTAAATCCCAAGACTTTTTACAAGTCATGGTTAATCAGATGAGATTACAGGATGCAAAAAAAAAAAAAGCATGTCCTAATGTCTAGTAATTTTCAAATTCCTTCCATTTCTAGCAGGGCCTTCATAACATATAGCAAATGAAAATGGATAAATTAATAAAAGAAATTGCCACCCCCAAAAATATGAATCAAAATGACTAATGTTTCATTTCTGTGTTTTAAGAAAAGAATTTAAAGTAACAGAGATTAATACTTTATGAACAGGTGTCTCAAATTTTTCTATTTCTCAAAAGCATAAAATAAGTAACTGATGGAATATCCACTTTACAATCTGAGAAATATATTAATAGCAAAATTATTTTTGAAAGTCAGATAAAAAATATTTAACTAGTTATAAGAGTTGAGGTTATATTTTTGCAAATGTCTAATTTACTCAGCAATAAAAACACTGCAAGTCAATTTTAGATACTGGCAAGCTAGAATACTTAAAAACACAATGCTTTATGACAAAAGTACATATTTTAATTTCTAAATTACAAGATTTATAACAAGAATGTATTCTAAGTATTTGTTAAATTTACCTTTTGTTCCTGCAAAAACTGGTCAGCTAACTTTTTAATATTTTCTTCATGTTGTGCTCTTAACTCCTTGATCTGTTGTCCACACTGAAAACTAAATCACAGAGTCATTCTTTTAAGCTATATTATCTTGCATTGACTTCTCAAAGTTGTCTAGAAGTTGAAAACATACATTTATAAAGATAAAGCATTCAGTTAGCAAGAAGGTGGGCACAGGACAAAGAAAAGACATAAAAATAGTTCACAGTCAAAATTCTGAGAATATTTAGGATAAAGAATACTATAAAGCTAATTAAAATAACAGAAATTAGAAAGATGAAAAATTGTTTTTATAAATTACATTTATAAAGAAACAACCATCAAAACCAACTTCAAACACAGAAGAGAAAAAACATCACAGAAGAGAAAACCATGAGACATAATTCTATGTTTTCTCATCTGTTACTATCAACTCATAGAATTATGAGTTGATAAGGAATAGCAGCAGATGATTCATCCAAAAGATAGCATTTCAACACAACAGTAAGAGTCTAAACCATAAGAAGAACAAGAATGGAAGGAACAAATAAATAAGATAGAATGGAGCCATCAAGAAAAACGTGAAAGAACAGAAGAGATAAAGATTGAGAATTTCCACTGGACAAATGGTCATAGAATACAAATACATCATTCATGCAAAAAGAAACAAATAGTTGTAAAATAAACAAAAAATGTTAACTTTAACCATTAAAAGTACAATTAAACTTCTTCTATGTATATATGATGGTACTTTATTCCTATACTAGCAAAATTAAGACTGAATTATAAAAGCCAACATTGGTAGGGGTATGGGAAAATATTTACATTATAAATTAGTACAACCATTTTTCATAAATGTGATACAAACAAAACCAATAAAACATTTTGTCTCAGGAATACTGTATTTGAGAATATATACCAATGAAATAACATGAGAGAGAAATCCTTTTTGCATTAAAATTTCTATAACTTGTGTTTACTACAGTAAGATAAGGAAAACTACAACAGTCCAGCAATTAGGAGAGATTAACAATTGGTACACTAACAATTTGTACACTAACATGCTGGAATAATATATTACCCTTGAATATGCTAACTCTCTAATTCTATAAATTGAAAACTACTGAATACTACCGAGTTAAAATACATGTATGTAAGTAAATACATATTGATTACCTACAAGAGTAGAAGTCAGAAATGGATACATGGTGCTTTAAAATATGGTTCATCTTTCTAGTTTTGGGTATGCAGATCCAAAAGATAACTTTCATTATAAAATTGATTAAAGAAATAACAAATTTTTAAAGAGTGATTGCTAGAAAGACATTCCCTGACCTCCTCACCAACTGAGTGTAGAGGTGTACACAAGAAGACTGAAATACAGAGCAGGAGCTGCTGGAACTCAATCCCTCAGCCATTCTGGGGACACCTCCCAGCATGGGCTTTGTCTTCTGGATGCCCCTCAAAGAGAACCACAGATTCTCCTGTCAGTCTTTGCACATCTAATGCAATGAAATTCAGGCCTTGCGAGATTTTCTGGCTGACAATGAGTTGTTCTATACGTGCAGACTAAACATATCTTGTAAAAGATATTTTCATGGTGTTTAACATATCAAAATGAAAGAGAGTAGATTTCAAAGAGGCATAGAAATAGAACAGAAAAGGAATTTAAAAGACCTAAGGAAATGAAAGAAAAAAACAAATCAGAAAGAAAGAAAGAAAGATATTGTCCAAAAGTTGGACAAATATTCCAGATTTATAACTATTTGTTGTATATAGCATCTCACCTCTCATACTCTAACCTCTTCACAAGGTAAGTAGTGTTCTTCCTGTAGTCCTGAAGCTGGTCTTCTTGTCGAAGAAACTCCTGACGAAGTTCAGCCAGTTGCTCTAGCCACACAAACAATCAAAGGAATATAATTTACTCACTCTAATGCTTCTTATCAAGAAATTACAGGATTTTAAAAATTTATATACACTTCTCAATTTCTTTACTCAGACTCTCGGGCAGTTAAATTATATAATTAGTACCACATTTAATTGTCTTTTATAACACAAGCATGGGCAATAAAATTTTTTTAAAGATTTATTTTTTTATTTAAGGTGGTGGGGAGAGAGAGTGAGCAGGGGGAGGGACAGAGGGAGAGGGATAGGGAGAGAATCTCAGGCAGACTCTGCACTGAGCAGGAGCCCAAGATAGGGGCTCTTCTCTTGACTCTGAGATCGTGACCTGAGATGAAACCAAGAGTCAGATGCTTAATAGCAACTAAGACAAAAACCAAAAAACCCTAACTCTTTAAACCTATCTGCTTTATAAAAGGGGAGTTGGGGGGGTGCCTGGGTGGCTCAGTGGGTAGCCTGCTTCCCCCTCACTCTCTCTGCCTGCCTTTCTGCCTACTTGTGACCTCTGTCTAATGAATAAATAAAACTTAAATAAATAAATAAATAAATAAATAAATAAAAGGGGAGCAGGGAATCAATGTGTTGGCTATGGATAGAGAATTCACGGTTTCTTTTTCATTCTAAATCACATTTGACTCCCAATTTATTTTTTTATTTATTTTTATTTTTTAAAAGATTTTATTTATTTATTTGACAGAGAGATATCACAAGCAGATGGAGAGGCAGGCAGAGAGGGAGATAGAGGGAAGAGGGAAGCAGGCTCCCTGCTGAGCGGAGAGCCCGATGCGGGACTCGATCCCAGGACCCCGAGATCATGACCTGAGCCGAAGGCAGCGGCTTAACCCACTGAGCCACCCAGGTGCCCATTGACTCCCAATTTAAATGCCAATCACTATGGATCTCATTTCTAGTTCTGCTACTAATGCTAGGTCCACATATACTATAATTATATTTTCAAAGCTTATAATTTCTGGACAAGAGCTGAAAGTTTTAGTTGTAATGAATAACATGAAATTCCAAGCTGAAGAGTAGATTAAAAGTGGGACCAGATACTCTTCCCTGCCCCCTGCTCCCCAGAGAAGGGGAGGCTGGGACGGGCAGAGGGAGAGGGAAAGAGATCTTTAGTAGGCTCCATGCCCAATGCAGAGTAGGAACCGCTGCCAGGATTGATCTCACAACCCTAAGATTATGACCTGAGCCAAAATCAAGAGTTGGAAGCTTAACGGACTGAGCCACACAGATGCCCCAGATACTCTTTTGTTGACATTTAATCCACGATCACTGGCCCCATATTTTGTAGATTGCTCCCTCTTCACATGACCCTACAAATAAAAGAAATGCAGCCAGAGAAGAGAAACGTCAGTTTCTTAAACAGAGGATTAAAAAAATTCAGGCACCTGGGTGGCTCAGTTGGTTAAGCAACTGCCTTCGGCTCAGGTCATGATCCTGGTAGTCCCAGGATCAAGTCCCACATCAGGCCCTCTGCTCATCAGGGAGCCGGCTTCTCCCTCTGCCCCTTGCCCCTTTCATGCTCACACTCTCTCTCTCTCAAATAAATAAAATCTTTTTAAAAAAGATTAGCTAACAGCCTTAGCAGTAAGCAAAAGTAGTAGTTAAGAAAGTCTTAATTTTTATAAATGGCAACAGAAGTCTTTTCTATATAAAGTAACATTTCTTAAGACTAAATATATCTAATCATAATGTACCAATATTATAACATCTACTTCTCATGGAAGGCTTCTAAAATTAGTCTTATTACTTTAAAGGCACTCCAAAAATGCTTGGGATTTAAGTTTTCAAAAAGCAGCGGTAAAATATATTTATAATGTAATTATATACATGTAAAAAACTGGACTAGAATAACAACATACCAAAGTGCTACCAGTGATCATGTATAATGGTGAGATTCTGAGCATATTTTTTTCTCTACTTTCTAAATTTATTGTGGAATCATAACTGTGACAATGACAACAAATAAAAATTTTAAAGTCAGATGGACACTTGCTGAAGTATATAAATAAAACATTTAAAACATGCATATTAATAGTTATTGTATACTATAATAACCAGGGGTGAAAAGTTAATGATTCACATAAAAATGTTTGTAATTGATAATTATGTTTATATATTCAAGCCACATTTTTTATTTAAAAAAAATTTTTTGAGGGCACCTGGGTGGCTCACTCATTAAGGATCTGCCTTCAGCTCAGGTCATGATCCCAGGGTTCTGGGATCAAGTCCCACATTGGGCTCTCTGCTCATTGGGGAGCCTTCTTCTCCCTCTCCCACTCCCTCTACTTATGTTCCCTCTCTCACTGTCTCTCTCTCCCTGTCAAGTAAGTAAATAAGATCTTTAAAAAATATATTTTTGAGATAGAACACTGTATAAGTTTAAGATGTATAACATGTTGATTTAATTCACTTATGTACTGTGAATGATTACCACTAAAGCATTAGCTAACACCTCCATCATTTCACATAATCATCATTTGTTTTTTGTGGTGAGAACATTTAAGATACACTCTTAGCAATTTTCAAGTACACAATACAGTATTCTTAACTATAATCACGATGTTGTTTATTAGATCCCCAAACTTACCCATCTTATAACTGAGAGATTGTACACTTTGACCAACATCTCTTCATTTTCCCAACCCCAACTTCAACCCCTGGTAACCACCATTCCATTCTGTTTCTGTAAGTTTAGTCAAGCCACATTTTAACTTTCTTTTTACTCTATTAATTCTCCAATATGTAAACATGGTTGATCTTCATAGTTTTTCACCTGTTACAACCACCTCAGATAAAAATAGCAAATTTGATGTCAGGTATCCCTGAATAACACATTCTGCTTATTACTTGACCCCTGGCCCCATCTCCTAAGACACAGAGGACTAGAGGTAGGACAAACTCTGGCCTCAGCTACGGATGTTGATTCTACAGAGACAATGAGATCTCAGCAAGAGGCAAAAAAGCCTTGTAGCTTATGGTCAGCCAGTTCAGTGAACCTGTATTCAGGCAGGAAACTGAAAAGTTACTGCAATTAAAAAAAATGAGCACCACTAAGTAGCTAGCCACTAGAGAATGTACTTCAACTGGTGGTCTTTAGGCTTCTATTCTCCCACACAGTAAAATAACTGAAGTAGCTAAGTTTATCTTCAGAATGAGCCTAAGGCTTAGTATGATTTCAAGATTTGAGGGGCACCTGTGTGGCTCAGTCAGTTAAGCATCTGCCTTCGGCCCAGGTCATGATCCCTCATGATTCCAGGGACCTGGGATCGAGCCCCACATTGGGCTTCCTGTTCAGCGGGGAGTCTGCTTCTCCCTCTCCCAGTCTCGCTGCTTGTGTTTCCTCTCTTGCTGTGTCTCTCTGTTTCAAATAAATAAAAACAATCTTAAAAAAAAAAAAAAGATTTGGGATGGCTTCTCCTCCTCCCCATACAGTTTTTCCCTAACTACATCGGAAATTCCTTTATAAAGAACTAAAGTTTTATTTCTAACTGGAAATAAAAGGCTTAAAATATAATTGACAAAGAAAAATAAAACACCAGTGAGTTCCAGTCCATGTGAACTACCAGATTCTTTTCTGTTTGAATACAGGGAAAGGATTATAAAGCCGGGAGCTAATTGGTGCTTTAATACAAAGACCTGAAAAGGGGAGAAGTAAATAGATTGGAGAGCAAAACTAAAGAAAAATCTTTCCTATATTTCAATTTTACCTTCAGCTGATGGCGTGTTTTTAAATTTTTTTAATTGTCTTTATTCTACCTTTTTTCTTGCAGTATATTTTATTTTACTTTTTAAATAGGCTCCACACTCAACATGCGGCTCAAACTCACAACCCCAAGATCAGGAGTTGCATGTTCTACCCAACTGAGCCAGCGAAGCACCCCTTGTTTTCTTTATTTTAAACCCAAAGATACTCTATGTCTACTGTGGCTCCCCCTGAAAACCACAGCAGGTTTCTCAGAGTAACTTAACAAGAGATCGGGTCTATAGCTGATCATGCAGAATGTTCTACTTCTGACAGTAACACCAGGGTATATTACAGAAAGGCATGGCCATACTCCTTCAAGAGAGATATAGTTGGGTGCCTGGGTGGCTCAGTGGGTTAAAGCCTCTGCCTTCGGCTCAGGTCATGATCCTAGAGTCCTGGGATCGAGCCCCGCATCGGGCTCTCTGCTCAGCATGGAGCCTGCTTCCTCCTCTCTCTCTCTCTGCCTGCCTCTCAGCCTACCTGTGATCTCTGTCTGTCAAATAAATAAATAAAATCTTAAAAAAAAAAAAAAAAAGAGAGATGTAGTTAAGAAATGAGTTGCCTAGAACCAACACTTAAGGCAAAATAAATAAATAAATAAATAAATTTACTTCTAGAAAAATTTTATTTCAAATTTCCTTTCAGTAATAGGCATAAAAATAAGGCAAGCTATTCAAGATAAATGGGTGTATACTAAAATGTTACTTTGTTATCTCAGGGATTAAAAACCAACTCTCGTTCCTTTCATTTCCAAAAAAATATTAACTACCATAAGGTTTTTTAGTCTTAGTGTGTATTAATTCCATTATACCCAATATTAATTTCAATGAAAAGAGTCCAATTTGAATTTTATAGTTGATTTGAAGTTTCTTTCAGTAGAAATACTTCCTAAAGTGCAAAAATCCATTTAAAAGGATATTCACTCCTAAGAGTCCAAGCTTTAGTAATTGCACTAAGACCAAAAGTTGTACAGTTATGAGTTCAAATCAAAGCCTTTCTTACCACTAAAGATTATCACAGAAAATTTCTGAACATCTCAAGATCTACATCATTGCACACAATACAATAAATAAATATTTTTACTCAGTCACATGGGTTGTCATTTACTTTGGCATTGACTAGCAGAAGCCACTGGACTTCTCATTCAACTGATCTATGATTATTTAATAGGAAAGTACTTTGATGACAAACAGAATCATTTGTTAAAATAGCAAGCAGAGGGGTGCCTGGGTGGCTCAGTAGGTTGAGCTTCTGATTTCGACTCAGGTCATGATCCCAGGATCCTGGGATCAAACTCTGCATCGGGCTCTCCGCTCGGCGGGGAGCCTGCTTCCCACCCCCCTCTCTGCCTGCATCTCTGTCTACTTGTGATCTCTGTCTGTCAAATAAATAAATCTTTTAAGAAAATAGCAAGCAGAAAGCAGCACTGACAGAGTGGCATCTTCTGTGTCTTCCTGATGTACTGCTGTGAGTCAAAAAGAGTAAAACATGGACACAAAGGCAACAAAAACAGACATGGCCACCCAGGAAGTAAATTTCTAAGAGAACATCAAAGCTGTTCTAAATCACAGATAGTAAAAAATAATTTCTATTTTCAAGTTACAACACACACACACATACACAAAATGATGGTTTTGCTAGGTGAAGAGCAAAACTTCAATAAACTACAAAGCCAGCTCAGGTTAGCTTCTTCAAGAGGACAATAACAATGTAACATCTAGGGGCACCTGGGTGGCTCAGTGGGTTAAAGCCTCTGCCTTCGGCTCAGGTCATGATCCCAAGGTCCTGGGATGGAGCCCCACGTCGGGCTCTCTGCTCAGCGGGGAGCCTGCTTCTCTTCCTCTCTCTCTGCCTGCCCCTCTGGCTACTTGTGTCTACTACTACTGTCTGTCCAATGGATAAATAAAATCTTTTAAAAAAAAATGTAACATCTAATTCTACCTAAAGAGTATTAAAATGGTTATAAAGATACATTTTTGAAATTACAAAGCATTTATTAACCACATACAAAATCTTAGAGTCATTGTTGCAAAGTTTTAAAATAATATAGTGCTGTAACAAAAGGGTGGGAGGGAAGGGGGGTGCTCTTCAGACTCCAAATTCCAAAGGCCAGTGACGGTGTGAAGTAATGTAAGGAATAATGTATATAGAGTTTATTCTCCTTAACTATTATTATTTTTTATAAAAGCTTTAGTGATATATTTTTTCACCTAAGGGGGGAATATATACATACAGCTCCAGGTTTCTTCCTGGCTTCTTTATTTCTTTCCTTTTTTTTTATTTTTAAAGATTTTATTTATTTATTTGAGAGAGAGAGCATAAGAGCAGGGAGGGTCAGAGGGAGAAGCAGACTCCCTGCTGAGCAGGGAGCCCGATGCAGGATGTGGGACTAGATCCTGGGATGCAGGATCTTGACCTGAGCCGAAAGCAGTCACTTAACCAACTGAATCCCCCAGATGCTTCCTTCCTGGCTTCTTTCTTTTCAAGTTTTCTTTCTGTTCTAAGTTTCTTTCTATTCCCAGGGTATCTAAAACACTAAGCATGGAGGACCTGTCCAAAGCTCCTCTAGACCTGAATGGATTATTTTAGCAGCTGGAAATAGTACAAAGGGATTATCCCTTAACCTTTTCCCTAGAAATCTGATAGCTTCTGAAGCTACAGCTCAATTTTCTCTGATGCTTCTTTTAACAACATTTCATTGCATGAAATAAGTCTACCACACAAGATTTAAATGCAAATTTTAACTTGTATTTATTATATATAAAGCAACATTATAATCTTTTATTCTATCTTAAGACAGAAGGATAAATGCCTTGGAATCACTCTGTTCAAAAAATTTTATATCATTTTCTAACTATTTAATTCTTAAGGATTTTAGACATTTTGTGAACTTTATTTATCTTTAATCTGCAATTAAGTTTCTTACCCTTTAAATGATGTATATCTGCCATCTGATATGATATGTTGCTCTGTAGTTTAACCTGAAAAAAAAATTAAGTTTCATTTTACTATAGAATATATAGTTTTGCTCATATTTCCTTTTTTTGGCTCATATGCACTTTGAGCTTGATCATAAATGCAAAAGAAAAATTCTTAACTTCTACAAATCTACCCCTTTCCAAAAAGAATTAAGAGAAAAATTCTGATTTTGTAATACTCATTTTAAATTTGTAAAAGGATATTCATTTTACTTACTATATAGTCTATTAACTTTCAAACATTTAAAAGTTTGAGTTGAATATTGCTTAATGGGATTTTTCAAAATCTTACCAGAAGAGACCTCTTATTAACTCTGTATTAAGAAAAGAACTAATTATTTGAATCAGTTAATGGCAAATCAAAAATAACTGATGCTTATTAAGCTCCCATAAGATAACATATACTACACAGGACCTATAATTGTGTTCACTGCCCTTCAAGAGCCAATATAAAAGAACAATAAGAACTTAGAAGTATACCAAAATATGACTCAAATTAAGGCATAGAACTTTATTTAAATCTTTTTTTTTTTTAAGTAATCTTTACACCCAACATGGGGCTCCAATTCACGACCCTGAGATCAAGAGTCGCAAGCTCTACCAACTGAGACAGCCAGACACCCCAGGCTCAGCACTTAATTAAAAAAAGTTTTTTAAAAAGGCTTTGGAGAGCTAGGATTCACCCACAAAGAACTACTGTACCAGTTCTTGCTTAAAAAGGCTTCATTGAATTGGTAAATGCAACTAAAATATCGCTACAAACAGGTTCCCTTGTCACCCTCAAGAGTAACTTTACAGATTCATATTGATAGAAGCAGCTCCATGAGTACCAAAATGATTATGATAAATACCTCCTCAATCTCTGAAGAGAAAGCTTTAAAATTCTTAGTTTGAAATAATTATAGATTTGTAAGAAATTGCAAAGACAACACAGAGAAGTCCCATGTACCTGTCACACAACTCCCCCAGTGTGTACATCCTATATAACCACGAATAACATCTAAACCAAGAATCTGACATTGGTACAACATGTAAGCATTAATTCTATGTCATTTTGTCATATGTACAGATTCATGTAACCACCACCAAAACCAAGATACAGAATACTCTATACTCTATCATCACAAAGATGTCCCTCATCCTGTCGTTTATATTCAAATCTATCCTCCTTCCTCACACCATATCTAATCCCTGGTAACTACTAACTTGTCCTCCATCTCTGCAACTTTGTCATTTCAAGAATCTTATATAAATGGAACCATGTAACATGATCTTTTTTTAAAAAAAGATTTTATTTATTTATTTGACATAGAGAGAGAGACCACATGTAGGCAGAGCAGCAGCAGGAGAAAGAGGGGGAAGCAGGCTTCCTGCTGGGCAGAGAGAGCCCAATTCGGGGCTTGATCCCAGGACCCTGAGACCATGACCTGAGCTGAAGGCCGTGACTTAACCCACTGAGCCACCCAGGAGCCCCAACATGTGAACTTCTAAGATTTTTCTTACTCAGCATAACACATAGTTGTTGCATATATCAATAGTTCATTCCTTTTTATTGCTGAGTAGTATTCCATGATATGAATGTACTACTGTTTTTTAAAAAAATTACTATATATTTTTGTGGTTTCTACTTTTTAGTTATTACAAATACAGATGCTATGAAAAATCATGTACAGATTTTTACATGAACATTAGTTTTCACTTCTCTGAGACAAATGCCCAGGAGTGAGGTTACTCCTTTTTTAAAGGCCATGTCACTTTCATTCTCATTTTAAAAAAATTACTATGCCAAGGTACTGGACGGGAAAATATAAAACAACTGGAAAACATGAGAGCAGCCTCAAGGAATCAGTAGACAAGGCAGCACCTAAAGCAGTATAATTACTGTAGGAATTCAGGGATGAATCTTAGTTGATGTGATCAGGGAAAACTTTATGGAAGGGACTTAGGCTATGAAGGCTAAGTAAAATTGTAAATTGGTAGAAAAAGATATTTTAGATAGAGGGGATTGCATTAGAAATGTTAAAGAGCAAAGAAAGCATGAGGCATGATGCGCCTGGGTGGCTCACTCTGTTAAATAGCTGCCTTCGGTGCTCAGGTCATGATCCTGGGGTCCTCAGATTGAGTCCTGCATCAGGCTCCTCGCTCAGCAGGGAGTCTGCTTCTCCGACTTGTGCTGTCTCTCGATATCTCTCTCTTTCTCTCAAATAGATAAATAAAATCTTTAAAAAAGAAAGAAGGAAAGCAAGCAAGCAAGCAAGCATGAGGCACATATGAAGTCCTGATCAAAATACTGTTTGGTTATAAGACATAATAAAGGGGAAAAAACAGTGATAAAGAAGATTGGAGAAAAAGTCCTTTAGCCCTAAGAAGAGTATACTCTTCAAACGGAGAGCCAGTGACTTTCAAATTTCAAGTGAAAGTTTATCCATAACAAATAACTAATAAAAGCATACCTGTTCTAGTTGAAACGGAAGTGGCAATCTAGGAGTCTCTCTCTCTTTTTCCCCTAGAGTCCTGGTAGCTTTGAAGAATGGAGTTTAAAATATGATGTTGATATTTAGTCATAAAAAGGAATGAAGTACTTGTACATGCAACAGTATGGATGAACCTTAAAAACATTATATATGCTAAGTAAAAGAAGCCAGTTGCAAAAGAACATAGGGTTTCTTCTGGTGGTGATGAAAATGTTCTGGAATTAGTGGTGGTTGCATAGTACTGTGAATTTATTAAAAACCAAACTGAACTGGAGAAAAAAACCTGACCTGTACATCTTAAAATGTAAAGTTTTATGAAATAAAAATTGTTTGTCAAATTTTTAATGCAAAAAAATAGAAATGAAAATGCCAAAGGTATTACAGGGACTGGATATGAAACTGGAGATAAAATAATGGACAAACTCCAGGCACCCAAGAAGTTTATTATTTAGGAGAGGCAGTCAAGTAACTTGTCAATTATAATACAGTAAAATAAATGCTATTATTAGGTCCTACAGACATGACAGGAAAACTTAGTAGAAACATTAACTCCTTAGATGAAATGTCTTAGGGGAATGAGGGGTAGTTTCTGGAGATGATAGCTAAAATATGTCCAGGAGGAAGAGTAAAGTTTTGCCAGGTAGAAGTGGGCTGAGGGTAAGGAGGAAAGATATTCGAGGCATGTGTCCAAACTCTGAAGTGAAAAATACTATACATTACAAAAACTTCAAACAGTTCTAAAAAGCTGTAACAGACAGAAGGAAATAGCAAGAAATATGCCTACAAACGTAAGCAAGGTCCACATTATGAATGGTCTTGCCAAAAAATTCCAATGGCAATGGTCAACCTTTAAAGGACTTCAAGCAAGGTAAAGAGATCCAATTTGCAACCTGGTTTCAGTGTGATGAATGGACCAGAGGGACAAGACAAGCGAGGGAGACCAGGTAAGGAAAGTAGGAGAGAAGGAGACCACTGTTGCATTTCAGGTAAGAAAATGATGGTCTAGGCCAGGGAAGGGCACACTATGGCCTGTGAGCCAAATCTGGCCTGCTTCCTGTTTTGGGAGGGATGTCAAGCTAAGGATGGTTTATACATTTTTAAATGGTTGGGAAATCAAAAGAAGAATAATATTTTGTGAATTAAATGCAATGGAAATTTCAGTGTCTATAAATAACGTTTTATGGGAAACAGCCACATCCATTCATTTACATATTATCTCTGGCTGGAGCTATGGTGATTGTGACAAAGACCATATGGCCTGCAAAGCCTAACATATTTCCAATATGGCCCTTTATGGAAAAAAAAAAGTTTGCCAACCTCTGGTCTAAACTAATAGAATAACAGAGAAATAAATATATGTGGGAAATATGAAAGAGGATGAATGAATAATCTTGCTGACTGATTAGATAACAGCGGTAAAAGAAGAAACACCAGGCACAATGTTTAGATTTCTAAAGTAGGACACTAAATGAGTAAGGATGGAATACTCCCCAATAGGGAAGCAAGAAAAATAGACTTGGGGTGGGAAGAAGTGGGGGAATGATTTTTTTCAGGTTTGAACCTGCTGAATATGAGGGCACTTGTGACACACCCCAAAAGAGATCTGGAAAAGGCTGGAGCTTCTGCACCACTGAGTTGAGGCTTATTAGCATATGAAAGGCAATTAAAGCCAAGGGGACTAAAGGTGAGATCACTGATGGAAAGGTGCAGAGGTTGCAGGATAAACTGATACCAATTTCTGCAGCTGATCACTAAGAACTACTCTTCAATCATTTGTAATTAGCCTGTGTTTACATTCTTTCCCACTTCCTTTATTTTCAGGATCCCCCTCCTTTTTCTTTGCATTTTTTTGCCCCCCCAAAGAACATAACCATCTTTTTTTCTTGTTTTCAACAAGTTAGCATGACTTTGTTTTTTATCCATTTTTATGATGTTATTCCAACTTCTCTACACTCTATTTTACTTGCTTTTTAAATTGCTAGAGAGATGCTGTTCTTAAATGCTAGGCTATGAGTGCTCAGCTTCCCTAAACTGTCTCTTTTGTATCCTTATATACTTAAAAAAAAATTTAATGGAGAAAGAAAATTCAGTCTACAGACCACAAAAATAGTACACGATTATATGAACAGTACTGCTTTATTCTTATCATTTTAATTTTCTCTTCAATATTCTTTTTTGAGAACGGAGATGCTGATCCCATGGCATATATATCAAGTCCTCACATTTCAAAAGCTGCTCTGGAATAATGTATTTTACATGGTATTAAAGAGAAAATCATAGCTTGTCTAGATAAGTCTTTACTTACTCCAAGCATAATAAATTTTCTACCCCATTCCTTTGCCATGAAGAATTTTTCAGTTAGCTTCTCAGACCCCACTCCCCCTTATGGCACAGTGTTCCCTTCGCATCTCATGTTCTCTATTATTCCTGTCAATCTTTCCAGCAGGAGTCTCACAATAATCTTATATTTAATGTTTAGTATTACCGGCAAGTACCAGTTCCCAATATCTCTCACTTCCTATTAACAGTAGTTTCATTGTGCAAGTTATCACACCTTCCACATGCCTTTGAACAGAGGTGCCAAGGATTTGCTCAAAGATCTCAGCAGAGCCCAGCTGGTAGATCATTAAACCCAGAAGTTCTCTTCCCTCTACAGCAATTTTACTGTATTGCTCACTTTCAGATTCTTGATGTCTGCTACTAATCTGTTCATCTTTTTGACATTGCAATATCATAGGCGTCTGATGTCTCTTCTCTCCATATATACACCTCATCACCCCCTTCAGTTCTTACCTAGCTTCTAAAATATTTTCATAAAGAATCCTTCTAACATTCAATGTTATCCTTTCAAGGAAATCTGAATGTGTTTTCAGCTAACATGAAACTTTTTTTGTATTCTTGCAAAATCTAATATAAAGCAATGACTTAATTTTGGCTTTAATCTTATGTTTTCTACTATCTTGAGTCTGTTTATGAAGACTTTTCCTATTTGGCTTCTGATTTATTTGCACTAATTTCTTCAACTCTGTCTTCCTTTCCTTTTAAGCTTCTCATTAATCAGTTCTTTAACTCCTTTGGCTTTAACCCTCTGAGAGTCTTCACTTCTTTAATACTTCAACCATCTCATCACCTTCAAAAGGAAGTTTGGCTTCCCTTCTGATTATTCCTCCTCATAGTTTTAATTTTCTGGTATTCTAACATGAATTTGCTTACCTTTAAATGACTCTGATAAAACTTCCCAATTGTTCTGAAACTAATTTAAGTTCTCACTATTGCATGATCAGAAAAAGACATTTCACTTTACCACAAAAACTCTGTTGGAATTGGCAATGCTATAGGAATACTTTCCCCCCCTAAATATATTCCAGACAGGTAATAGTACATAAACTCTAAGAAGTATTATTTAATCATTATTTTATGAAAGGACTCTCATTGTCTGGCTATACAGGTCCCTTTTGGTCACTTTCAGACTTTTGCCAAAACTTCCTTTTTTACAATATGCAAGATCTCAAATAATTTCTCTATCAAATTTCTTTGGGGATAAGAAGTATGTGTTAGACATGCATGCACACAGATGCACGTGTGCACACAAACACAACCCCATGCCCTTGCCTAATTTACATCTATCAGATAGATTCCAACCTGGATTCCAACATATCCTTCAAAAACCCACAATACTCAAAATACCTTGCCTGACTCAAGTCCTCTGGTAAGAACCTCATATTCAATCCTTTCAAAAACTAAACATTCTTTTATCACACACCGTCCTACTTCCAATAAGAATGTCACCTTGTCTTCTACTCCCAAGGTTTATCAGAAATGACAATTCCATGAGAACAGTGACTGTGTCTCTCACTCACCCCTGTGCATCCATCTCAGTAAATGTTTGCTGAATGACTCCCTAGATCTTCATGCTCCACACTCTCTGTGATACATAGTTTTCTACCTTAAATTGTACTTTATTCGTGTTTGTATAATTCTAATTATCCTCCAATAACTTAACTTCTAAACTCCCTCATTTATTTCCCCTTGTTATCAACTTCATTGCCTTAGGCCTTAGTTTCCCTCTCCTCTTCTGCAATGCTTTTTTCTCTGGGATTTGAAGTCGATCTATAATTGGCTGATTATGTACGCTGTCTTTGGCCTTTCCCATATTAATCTCTTAAAATGTGTTTACTATCATTCATGAAACATTTTTTTCTGTCTTCCAAGACATATGTTCTTTATCTCTTTCTTTAGTAACAATTATCTTCTGATAGTTTCCTATAGCACTTCTCACTCATCCCCAGCTATTTCATCTATTTTCCTCTAATTTTTCTTCCTCCAATACCTAACACTTAATCTTTATATTTTTACCAACTCTTTCTGAAGCTCTTTTAGTGCTTTCCCCATCCCATATGGCTACTTTGAATTAATTTTGGCAGCTGTTACCAGCTCAGTTGCTCTGCTTCTCTTTTCATTCTCGGACCTTGAAAATGGCTCAGCTGTGCGTGCTTCACTTTCATTATGACCTGTTCTTGGGCAATCAGCACAACTTTGACCATTGATCCAAAAGGCTATATATAATTGGCTTTTTACAGATGTCATTTCTGGCTCCTTTTTCTCCACACCAGAAACATTTTTCCTTATATCTCATACTCAGATGATTTCTAGAGGCAATTCTATCTTCTATAATGTAACTGCTAAACCTGGATCATGCTCAGAATCACCTAGAGAGCTGTAAGAAATACATATTCTTACCTCCTCCACCTCACTCCAGTGTGATTTAGTAGTCTGGGATTGGGCCCAGAAATCTTTTTTTAAGAGCTCAAGTGATTCTGATAAGCAGCCAGGTTTAGTGATTGAGTAATCTATAGTATGTCTTTGGCCGGCACGTATACCAGCTGGATCAAAATGGGATATTGATACAAACTGATGGGTGTAAATTTTTTTTAATGTTTATTTTGTGTTGGTTCTTGTGCTAAGTGTTTTATAAGTATACTACATTTAATTCTCACAAACATCCTATGAGGTAGGCTTTACATTTTACATATAAGGAAACTGTACTCTATTTCATATGCCTACAGTAGATTCTGAATATTCTCCCAAGCAGTGCCACGCAAGAGTCTGTGCTCATGACACTGTGCATATACTAGATCAACTACATAAATAAACTTCACAGAGTGCCTGGGTGCCTCAGTCAGTTCAGTGTCTGCCTTGGGCCCAGATCATGATTCCAGGGTCCTGAGATCAAGCCCCACACTAGGCTCCCTGCTCAGCAAGGGAGCCTACTTCTCCCTCTTCCTCAGCCCCTGCTCATGTGCTCTCTCTATTAGAGAAATAAAATCAGAAAAGACAAAAGAACTGAGAGAAGAAAAACAAGAGTCTGGTGTCATGGAAGCCAAGAGCACAGAGAGCTGGGTGAAAAGATGGTGAGATATCAGGAGTAGGAAGAGAAAATCCAAATGTGAACAAAGACAATTCTCTTTTTAAGAAATGTAACTCAGAAAGGAAGAAAAGATGCAAGCATTTTTTAAGTGCCAAGGAGCAAGTAGAGAGAAGTTGAATATAAGAGGAAGAGTGGATTAATAATATTACAAGGTCTTTGTAAAGGTGGAGGGAATTAAATCCAGAAAACAGGTACAGAGGCTGGGCCTAGAGAAAGTAGGAACTTTTTTTTTTAACCCCAACAAGGAGGGAAAACATATGGTTAGAGAAGTAGGTATGCCTACAGATTTGGTAATAAAAATTTATCAGTTCCTGTCCAATTCTTGGTCAAAAAGGAGACAAGATCACCTGCTGGGCTATAGGAAGGGAAAGAGGAATTTAAATGGGGGAAAGAAGGTGCGGAAGGCTTGAGGAGGGTAGAAGTTTGAAAGCTGTTGGAATAGATAACGCTGTCTAGAGAGTATTGTAATTTGTAAGGGCTGCTGAAAACCCATTTGAGGCAGCTAAGCATAAATTTCTACAAGTACCAGTCTGGTTATATACTTTTTCTCCAGCTATGCTTAAAATAGACATGTACAAGAGAGAATAATGGCACGTACAAGAGAGAAACTGAACTGAAACAACCAATCACAGAATCTCAGCTAGATAGGTAGTAAAGAATGAACAAGTCTGCTGGAAAAGAAGAAAAAGATAAGTGGTCCAGGTGAAACTGAAAAACAAATATAGTCCAACGGCAGCTCTAATATCTTTTTTTTCTTTAAAGATTTTATTTATTCACCCATTTGGGGGTTGGGGGGAGTGCTCATGCAAGCGGGAAGAGGGGCAGAGGAAGAATTCCAAGCAGACTCAGTGCTGAGTGTGGAGCCCAACAAGGGGCTCAATCTCACAACTGGAGATTATGACCTGAGCCAAAACTGAGAGTCAGACACTCCACAAACTGACGAACCACCCAGGCACAACCCCCCCCCCCAATTTCTTTTTGATATATTCTCCCAAGAATATGCAAGTCTGAAGTTCACAAACTTTAATATTTTTTAATTAAGTAAACTCTACATGCAACATGGGGCTCAAACTCACAATCCCAAGATCAAGAGTTGTATAAATATGAGCAAAACAACATGAATCACTCCCAGATATAAGAAATTACAAGGAGCATAATTCACTACTCTCTCATTCTACCATCGCAACTGATATTTCAGATGGGGGCTGCTCCGTCTGCCTAGTTCCTAGAATGAGGAAGATGTAGAGCCATATCTTCAGTCAAACCACAAAGAGCATGTTGAGTGAGTGATAATTTTTTTAAAGATTTATTTATTTATTTTGAGGAGAGAGAAAAAGTGTGCACCAATGGGGCAAGGGGCATGGGGAGAGATTCTTTCAAGCAGACTCCCTGTTGATAGAGAAGCCCCAAGCAGGGCTCAATCCCACAACCCATGAGATCACAACCTGAGCTGAAACCAAGAGTCAGATGCTTAACCAGCTGATTTTTTTAAGTAGGCTCCACACTCAGTGTGGGGCTAGAACTCACAACCCTGAGAATGAGCTGCATGCTCTACCAGTTGAGCCAGTCAGATACCACAAGTCAGTGATAAATTTTAAGCCACATAAGATGATATAGATGGAGGACTAAGAAACAGAAAGGAGAGAAGGAGAGGTTGGTAGGGAAAGAAAGGCAGACTTTAAGGTATGAGAGGAAGAGTCTCCTCCCCATCTGCCGTTTCTAGTTCATAAAGCATTTCTACTTACACACCTCACTAAACCTTAAAACTTGAAATATAAAAAATAAAAATAGTTTCTCCACAAAGTAGCAACCCTTCTCCGCTTCCGCACTACCTTCGGTTTATCTTTTGGTTCTCCTGCCTCTTCCCTCTCTTCATCTTATTAACCAGCCTGTTAGTGCCTAGAACTGCATGCATTCACACTCCACACAAGCTTTCACCAGGTCCAGACAATTCTTCTTTTGCAATTTCTCTCAGATCTGACCCTTAACTCTTTTAATGTTCATGGCAACCACCTTAAACTACAAGGACTATTTTCATCTAGGTGGACTAGAACAGAACCTCTGTAAGAGCAGAGATCTTATTCGATTGGTCACCCCTTATCCCCTGGCACAATTCAGGCACTCAACATTATGACAGAATAAATAAATGAAGAAATCTAACCTATCACCAGTCTTTTTCCCACTTTTATCTATTTCCATATGGTAGTGACAAACATCTTGGCAAAAACTTGTTTTCCATAAAAATCTTTCTTCTAGTCGAAATCCAATAATAGAATACTATTACCCATAGTGTGAAATCTAAAACTCTTCTACCAAGCATTTAATGCCTTCCAAAAGGTGGGAACCACTTTATCCATTTATCAAAAATGGTCTCCTTGACATAGTCAAGCTAGTTTTTTTTTTTTTTTTTTTTTTTTTTAGATTTTTTCTTTATTTATCTGACAGAGATCACAAGTAGGCAGAGAGGCAGGCAGAGAGAAAGGAGGAAGCAGGCTCCCTGCAGAGCAGAAAGCCCGATGTGGGGCTCGATCCCAGGACCCTGGGATCATGACCCGAGCCGAAGGCAGAGGCCCAACCCACTGAGCCACCCAGGTGCCCCTAGTCAAGCTAGTTTTAACCATCTCTAATTTAAACTACTTTTTCCTATGTCCATAGTTCATCAGACTGTCCTTTCCTTTCCTTTTTACCACTACAAATTAAAAACCAAGAGTTAAGCTGATTCTACAATATCATAATGTTAATTTCTATAACTAAGAATTTCATTATATTCACTATTCCCATCCTTCCAACATGTTCCCAATTTTTTGTGCTATTAGGCCCTAGTCACAGCTTCCACTTCCAGGTCCCCTCTAACTCAGTCATATCCTAGCCACCTCCTACCAGAACTACCCAGTGTTGGGTTGTCAAATTCCCTTTTAGGTCTTAAGTGTGCTTTTAATTTCTTCCTATGTTAATTTATTCAGCATATATTTATTGAGCAGCTATTTCATGCAAGTCACTGTTCTAAGCACTGGGGATATAGCAAATCACAACAAAAGACAAAAATCCCTGCTCTTGCTAGAAGATTATAATATTTAAAGTGTAATGTTTATTACAATAAACAAAGGAGTCATACAATAGCATAGAAAGTGGTAAGTGCTGTGGAGAAAATACATTAGAGATGGAAAATGGGGGGAAGGCCTTAACAAAAACCTGTCATTTAAATGAAAACTTTTAAGAATGAGAGTTACCATGAAGCTACGTGGAGAAAGTGGGTCCAGGACAGAAGGTATAGCCAGTGCAAAAACATCATCACAGGAAAATGACTGATACATCAAAGAACTGATCAAAACAGCCAGCATGGTGTGAATGAAATGAGCAACAAGGGTAGTAAGAGGTCAGAGAAATGTAAGGGAAGCAGAGGGTCTAGGGCCTGTGGACCACTGGAAAGACTCAGGACTTTTTCTGCAATTGAGATGAAAGCCATTGGAGCATCTTAGGCAAGTAAGGAATATAACCTAACTGGCATTTTAACATAGTGCTATGTTGAAAACAGACTGAAGTAGGAGCAAGGAGCAAGAAGAAAGGAATTTAGTTAAGTTATCACCAATAATTTAGGCAAGAGATGGTGACAATTTAGACAGAGTAAAGGTAGTAAAGGAGGTAGAGAGAAGTGTCTGGATGCTGGATTTATTTGGAAGCTAAGCCAACGAGATTTGCTGGTAAATTGGATGTGGGGCTAAGAAAGGGTCAAGAATGACTCCAGAGCTTCTGGCCTGAGAAACTGATAGGAAGGAGTTGCCATTAACTGAGCTAGGAAAAACTATGCATAGAAGTTTTGAGGTAGGGGAAAGATCAGGAATTTGGCTTCGGACTGGTTAAGTCCAAAACCATATATGCCATCCAGGAGAAGATGATGAGTAGAGAGTTAAATGTCAAGGCTGGAACTTAAGAGAACACTCTGGGTTAGAGCTATAAATTTGGAAATCATCAGTATATAAATGGTATTGAAAGAGGTGGCAGGGTGAACTCTCTAAAGAACTATGTGTAGATAAAAAAGAGGTTCAAGGACTAAGCCTTGGAGTATTCTATTTGAGGAAGAACCAGAAAAACAGAATGAGAAGGAATGACTAGTGAGGTGGAAAGAAAGCAGTATTTCCTGTAAGCCCAAATGAAGAACATGGTTCAAGGAAGAAGAGAAAGTAAACAACTGTATCAAATGCTGCTCATAGGTGAAGTAAAATAATGACTAAGAACTGATAACTGGATTTTAGCCAATACTCAAATACTAGACCGCAGTTGGTATGATGAGGGCAAAAGCCTGATTAGAGTGAATTTAAGGGAATATATTGTTGTTTTCAGAATAAGCTACCAGACTTACTTCCAGCAATAATCCTTCTACATAGCAGAAGACCAAAACTGGGTTTCAGCCTCCCTTTCTACGAAAGTTATCTCAAGTGATCATACTCATTACTTCCAAATGAAAAAACTGATGGTGGTAGAATCAGTCCTTAGTTTTCTGATACTAATTCCCCAGAAGTCATTGTACTAGAAAGCTCACTTCAGTCCTCAGCACCTTGAGTGAGTATATGTCCTAGATTTTCTAAAGGTTCCAATTTAATATAATTTCCTTCTGTTAATGAAAGGGACTCCTTATATGTGCAATAAAACATGTAATTTCATGCCACAGCAATAATTTTTAAATTTTTTTCTCAAATGAAGAAAATTCTCTTTCAGCTAGGGGCTGGGGAAGGGAAAAAAAGAGAGCTTGTTCAATGGGTATAGAGTTTCAATTTTGAAGATGAAAAGGTTCTAGAGATCTGCTGCACAACAATATGTATATTGCTAACATGACTATACACTTAAAAATGGTTAAAGTGGTCAATTTTATGTTATGCAGTTTTTCTCAATAGTTTTTTGTTTTGGGGGTTTTTTAAAATTCTTTTTCAGACATGATGTCCTGATTTTCAATTTGGAAAATACAGACACTATGCTGTTAACTCAAATCTTGAACTGAAGGCATTCCAGGCACCGTTAACATTTGAGAAATTTAATTTATTCAATTATTGAATTTTGTTTTGGGGGAGAAGTACTATTTAAAGAAGTAAAACTTGTTAAGAAACTCTTTCCTCTAAGCTTTAAAATAGTTTCCTCCTTTCTTCCAGTTACAGTAAAAGATAGCATATGGCATTAGGCAAGTGGCTACCAGAATGGGTCACTAATAAGCAGAATGTGTCTAAGCACAAAACCGCCTTGGAGAATTTGGTATGGAAAGTTTCTATCCATATTTTTAGTCATATGCACTTTCAGGTCTTTTTAGATGGTTCTTTAGTAACTGACCTTTCATTCCTTGATTTCAGTTGTTCTTTGTATCCTTATTAAACCTCCCTCATGTAATTAATACTGATTAGTGTTGTGCATAAGGAAAGACCGTGACTATGGAAAGCCCAATAACATAGTGCTTAAAAGAACAGCTCTAAGATTAAGCTGCCTGGGTCTGAACTCTGAATTCATAACTTATTATTACCTTGGCCAAACTGCTTATTAACTTCTCTGTGCTTCTGTTTCCTCATTTGTAAAATGAGAATATTATCTGCCTCAGAGGACTGAGATAAACAAATAGTGTTTACAACACTGCCTGGCACATAGTAAGTGTTCAACATATGTTACCTAGTAGAATATCTTTTTTACAGTTCCCAGTACCTAACATGGTGGTCCCTCAAATCATAAACTGGGAATTTCAAAGAATTTCCTAACATGTTACTTTATTCCCGATTCCTTTTTTGCTGGTGCCGAGCTACTTACTCTATAAGTAAGTACATTTTGGATTATTTTCTCCTAAATGCTTCAACTTTTTTCCCAACTCAGTTAATGATCTTTTTGTTAATAACCCTTCCCCTTCAAGAGTGCCACCTGTAGGGGCACCTGGGTGGCTCAGTGGGTTAAAGCCTCTGCCTTCAGCTCAGGTCATGATCCCAGGGTCCTGGGATCGAGTCCCGCATCAGGCTCTCTGCTCGGCAGGGAGCCTGCTTCTCTCTCTCTCTCTGCCTACCTCTCTGCCTACTTGTGATCTCTCTCTCTGTCAAATAAATGGATAAAATCTTAAAAAAAAAAAAAAAAAAGAGTGCCACCTATAGACTGTGAACTTTTTCTAAGTCATTCATTAAAAATGTTAAGTATGACCAGTGCCAAAAGTAATCCCTTGTGTCCCATGTTTATTATAATTCTCCATCTGAGAAAGTAACCATGATACATTAAAAAAAACTATGGCATTAGGAATCAGAAGATGCAAGGTTTTAGATCCAACATCAGGTACTAAAGACCAGAGGCAAATAACTTTTAAAGGCTTTAGTTTTCGGGGGACATGGGTGGCCTAGTGGTTAAGCGTCTGCCTTTGGCTCAGGTCATGATCCCAGGGTCCTGGGATTGAGTCCGAGGATCAGGTTCCCTGCTCAGCAAGGAGTCTGTTTTTCCCTTTCTCTCTTGCCCCTCCCCCAACTTGTGCATGTGTGCATGCACGTTCTCTCTCGCTCTCTCAAATAGATAAATAAAATCTTTAACAAAAAAGTTTTAGTTTTCTCATCTATAAAATGGAACTACAAGTCCTACCTACTCTGGAGTTTAGCTATGAAGATCAAATGCACCGGTCTTTCAACTCTATTATTCTCTATTCTTGCTGCCATTGTCTGAAATACGGATCCACAGTTCTTGCCTAAACTTCTGCAACAACATATTTCTGAACTGATCCTGATTTCATTTTCTTTCCTCTATAATTATCCTCTATACTATACCCGTAACTATCTTCTCAAAATACAAATTTGATTATATTGTTCTCTATCACCTAGAAGGTGAAACTAGAACTCCTTAGAGTATGGCATTTAAGACTTTTAAGAGTCTGGCCCCAGAGAGCCCAGAAATAAAACCTCACATATATGTTAACTGATTTTGCAATAAGGATGCTAAGACCATTCAATGGGGAGAAAAAATCTCTTCAACAAATGGTGGTGGGACAACTGGATAACCATATGCAAAAGAATGAAGTTGGACTCTTACCTTACACCATACAGGAATAGTAACTCAAATGGATCAAAAACCTAAACTTAACAGCTAAAACTATAAAATTCTTAGAAGAAAATATAGGGGGAAATCTTCATGACCTCTGATTTGGGAATGGTTTCTTAACTATGACACCAAAAGCAAAGTCAACAAAAGAAAAAAATGGATGAAACTGGATTCCATCAAAATTAAAAACTTTCCTGCATCAAAGGATATTATCAACAGAGTGAAAAAACAACATACTGAAGGGAGAAAACATCTGCAAATCATGTATCTGAAAAGGTTTTTTTTTTTTTTTGAAGACTTTATTTTATTTATTTGTCAGAGAGAGAGAGCACACAGCAGAAAGAGCAGCAGGCAGAGAGAGAACCTGGCTCCCTGCTGAGCAAGGAGCCTGATGCAGGGCTCAATCCCAGGTCCTTGGGATCATGTCCTGAGCCAAAGGCAGCTGCTTAACAGACTGAGCCACCCAGGTGTCCCTGAAAAGGGTTTAACATCTAAAGTAAATAAAGAATTCCTTCAACTTAGCTAAAAACAAATAATCCAATTAAAAATGGGCAAAAGACTTGAACAGATCTTTCTCCAAAGATAAAAATGACGAAGAAGCACATGAAAAAAGATTCAACATCATTAGAGAGAAATGCAAATAAGGTGGGGTATCTCTTCATACCCAGTACAATGGCTATTATTAAAAACAAAATAAACAAACACGTTGATGAGGATAAAAAGAAACTGGAACCCCTGTACATTGCTGGTAAGAATGTAGAATTGTGCAGGCACTGTGAAAAACAGTTTGGAGCTTCCTCAAAAAGTTAAACATAGAATTACTATATGATTCAGCAATTCCACTCCTAGGTAAATACCCAAAAGAACTAAAAACAGATTCAAACAAATACTTCTACATCAATATTCAAAGTAGTAGTAGTATTCACAATAGCCAAAAGGTGGAAACAAATCAAGTATCCAGCAACAGATAAATGCATAAACAGAATGATATATATACACAGAGAGAAAAAGATGGTAATGTTATTCAGCCATAAAGAGGAATTAAGTTCTGATACATGCCACAACATGGGTAAACCCTGAAAACATTATGCTAAGTGAAATAAGCCAGACAGAAATGGACAAATATGGTATGATTCCAGTTGTATGAAGAATCTGGAATAGACAAATTCATAGAGACTAAAGTAAAATAGAGGTTATCTGGAGCTGGTTTATGGGAATATGGTTTATGGGAATTGCCTAATGGGTACAGAGTTTTTGTTTGAAATGATAAAAACAGTTCTAGAAATAGATAGTGGTAACGGGTATTTGTCATCATTAATGTACTTAATGCCATTAAATTATAAACGTAAAAATGGTTAAAACAGGGGTCCCTGGGTGACTCACTCATTAAGTGTCTGCCTTTGGCTCAGGTCATGATCCCAGGGTCCTAGGATCCAGCCCCGCACTGGGCGCCCTACCCAGCGGGAAACCCACTTCTCCCTCTCCTTCTCCCTCTTCTTGTGTTCCCTCTCTCACAGTCTCTCTCTCTCTCTCTCTGTCTGTCAAATAAATAAATAAATAACATCTTTTAAAACATGGTCAAGGGGGCGCCTGGGTGGCTCAGTGGGTTAAGCCGCTGCCTTCGGCTCAGGTCATGATCCCAGGGTCCTGGGATCGAGTCCCACATCAGGCTCTCTGCTGGGCAGGGAGCCTGCTTCTTCCTCTCTCTCTTTCAGCCTGCCTCTCTGCCTACTTGTGATCTCTGTCTGTCAAATAAATAAATAAAATCTTATTAAAAAAAAAAAATGGTCAAAATAGCAAATTCTGAAGCAGGCTCCATGCCCCGCATGAAGCCCAGTGTGGGGCTCAATCTCAGAACCCTGAGATCATGACCTGAGCCCAAATCAAGAGCTGGATGCTTGGGGTACCTGAGTGGCTCAGTCGGTTAAGTGTCTGCGTTCAGCTCAGTTCATGATCCCTGAGAGCCTGCTTCTCCCTCTCCCTGCCACTCTCCCTTCTTGTTCTCTCTCTCTCTCTCTGTGTGTCAAATAAATAAAATAAAATCTTAAAAAAAAAAAAAAAGTGACGCTTAACCAACTGGGCCACACAAGCATCCCTAAGATCCTAAAATAATAAATTTTATGTTAAGTATATTTTACCACCACAACAAAAAAATGATAATAAAGAGTCTGACCCTAAATAGCTTTATCTCCAGCTACAAATTCCCTTCCTTTTCACCACCTTGCATGCCACTCTCCTACTAAACTGCCTCACCCGTGAAGGTACAACAGACTTTCAATCTTTCCTGGCTTCATTTATGTTTCTTTGACTTTACCCCTTTCCAAGTTTAGTGAACTACTCTTCATCCATCAGGATTCATTCTTCAGTGAATCCTTTCCTTCTTGACTTCCTGAAGCAGTTAATTATTCCTTTGTACTCTCAAATCCCTTCGTAAATAGTTCTACTGTAGCATTTAAAAAATGCATTATGGATTTTTTTTTAAGATTTTATTTATTTATTTGACAGAGAGAGATCACAAGTAGGCAGAGAGAGTGAGAGGGAAGCAGGCTCCATGCGGAGCAGAGAGCCCGATGAGGGACTTGATCCCGGGACCCTGAGATCATGACCTGAGCCCAAGGCAACGGCTTAACCCACTGAGCCACCCAGGCACCCCTGGATTATTTCTTGACACGCATCTCTTTGATTACATTGAGTTCCTTAAGAACAAGTACTGAATCTTACCATCTTTCTATACCTAGCACATAACCCATGGTAGACACTCAACTTTCCCAAATAAATGACTTATGTATATATCATGCTTTGAAAAAATCAAAAGTACTATGTCAGGAAAAGGACTTATTTCATTTTATTCTTTGTGAATTTATTCAAGTTAGCTTCCAGTTTACAAAACAAGTCCCTAAAGATATGCAATATATAATGATTTTTTTCTTTATACTCCCACTAAATTAATCCCAAGGTTTTCTTCTCTTCTTTTAGATGCTAAATTGAACCAGAAAAATATTTTTGGGTTTTTTTTTTTTTTAAAGATTTTATTTATTTATTTGACAGAGAGAAATCACAAGTAGATGGAGAGGCAGGCAGAGAGAGAGAGAGGGAAGCAGGCTCTCCGCTGAGCAGAGAGCCCGATGCGGGACTCGATCCCAGGACTCTGAGATCATGACCTGAGCCGAAGGCAGCGGCTCAACCCACTGAGCCACCCAGGCGCCCCTATTTTTGGGTTTTTACATGAACAAAATACTAATCTAAATGTACTAGCAGAGCGCCTGGGTGGCTCAGTAGGTTAAGTCGCTGCCTTCAGCTCGGGTCATGACCTCAGGGTCCTGGGATCGGGTCCCGCCCGCATCAGGCTCTCTGCTCAGCAGGGAGCCTGCTTCCCTCTCTCTCTCTCTCTCTGCCTGCCTCTCTGTCTACTTGTGATCTCTCAGTCTGTCAAATAAACAAATAATATCTTTTAAAAAAACTTTAAAAATTAAAAAAAAATAAATGTACTAGCATACATTTCAAAGAGAAGATACATTCTGTCTAGAAAGAAAATTAGTTAATAATGAGTAGTTTTACATCAGACAATTTTGACCATGCCTTCCAGAAAAGTAGTGTAATCAGGTATATGGATATCTATGGTAGCCCTAGCACATATTTATGCATGCTTTGAGAGCCAGTGCAAACTACTCAATCAATCACCAAATATTTACTTATTAAGTATTATACCTACAGGGTAAAATACTAAATATGTACATGTTTACATGCTTTAGTCTAGATTTTTATAGTTAAGAAATTCATAATATAAAGTTGGAAGACACAGAAAAAAAAAGATGCAAAAAAAAGGACATGCTATATAAACATGTAGATCTGGTCATTCATTCAACAATTATTAAGTGGGTATTAGCCAGATACTCTAACCACAGCAGATAAAAAGAAATGGACCCTGCCCCCCAAAACCTTAAACATTTATTAAGTAATGTTATGCCAAGAACTGTGTAAATACACAGATGAACAGAACATACAGCCATGCCTGGCTTCCAGTCTAAATATGGAGAGACAATTATAATAAACAAATATGGCAATTAACACTGACAACTCTTTCTCAAAACTCTTTTCCCTTGGCCTCCATGACACGACAGTATCTGGGGATTTTCATTCCTTTCTGTCTGGCTAATCTTTATCAACCATTTAAACCTGTTCCTCCTCTACTAAACCTTTATCTGCTGCAAAGCTCTGCACTATATATGCCGGTTCCTCCACAACCTACCATTCCTATGATTTTATCAACCATAACAGATTTAAATCTGTCCCTAACCCATCATTTCTACTGAGTTCCCGACTTGTATTTCCAATAACTACTTGATATTTCATAGATTCCTCAAACGCAATTTACCTAAATTTGTACTTTTCTCAAACTAACTTCTAATCTAAGGTTCCTACCTCAGGTCATAGCGCCACCATCAGCTAGACTGCACAAACCAGTATCAAGGGATTCATCTTTGAATCCCCATCACACATCAAATGTATTATAAAATCTTAATTGGGGGCGCCTGAGTGGCTCAGTGGGTTAAAGCCTCTGCCTTCGGCTCCGGTCATGATCCCAGGGTCCTGGGATGGAGCCCCGCATAGCCCCGCATCAGGCTCTCTGCTCAGCGGGGAGCCTGCTTCCTCCTCTCTCTCTGCCTGCCTCTCTGCCTACTTGTGATCTCTGTCTGTCAAATAAGTAAATAAATAAAATCATATATATATATATATATATATATGTATATATATAAAACTATAAAACGTTAGCTCTGGGGGCTTTGATAGATACCCTTTATGAATTTGAAGAAGTTTCCTTTCATTCCTCTTTTGCTTAGAGTTTCCTGTCATAAACGGGTATTAAATTTTGTCAAATGCATTTTCTCCAAGGATATCCAATCTCACCAATTCTATCTAACATTGTATTAGAGGTCCTAGCTTTTGTAGTAAGGCAAGGAAAAATAAAAATCATGCAACTGAAAAGGGGAGAGGGGCACCCAGGTGCCTCAGTTAAGCATCCATCTCTTGATTTTGGCTCAGGTTGTGATCTCAGGGTTGTGAGATCAAGCCCTGCATCAAGCTCCACACTAGATGTGAAGACTGCTTAAGATTCTCTATCTCTCCCTCTCCCTCTGTCCCACCCCTTCCCTCTCTCTTAAAAAAAAAAAAAAAGGAATTATATGTAGATGATACAATGATACACATAAAGAATTCTAAATTCTAAGCAGGCTACAAAAAACCTATTACTAATGAGTATTGTGGCTTTTTACTGGTAGATTCCTTAGAATTCCCTGGATTCCATTAACACTAGAATGAGCTCTAATGCACAGAAATAATCAATATACAAAAATTAACCACATTTCTATGCAAAGAACAAGTAGAACAAAAGATATAATTTCATTTTTGATAGCACAAGTACACAAAATACTTAGAAATAAATGTAGTAAAATACATAGGAGTGCTATACACTGAAAATTATGAAACGCTGCTGCAAGAGTTTAAAGAAGGCTAAAAAATAGAGAAACACCACATACTTGGATTGAAATATTCTATATTATTAAGATTCAATTCACTCCAAATTGATTTCTAGATTTACTATGGGCTGAATTGTGTGCCCAAAAAGATATGTTGAAGTCCTAACCTCCCAGTACCTGTGAATGACCCTTACTTGGAAAGAGAGCCACTGTAGATGTAATCAAGTTAAAACAGAGTCATACTGAATTAAGGCAGAGTTTAATCCAATTTGGCTAGCATCTTTAGAAGAAGAGAAAACAGAATTAGGGAAGAAAACACCATGTGAAGAGACAAAAGATATACAGACATATTGGGAAGACAGCTATAGAAGATGGAAACAGAGACCAGAGTTCTGCTGCCATAAGCCAAGGAACACCTGATGTTATCAGAAGCTAGAAGAATCTTACGCCTAGAGACTCCACTGGGAATATGATGCTGACAACACCTTAATTTTGGACTTCCGTTCTCCAAAACTGTAAGATAACAAGTTTTGCAGGTTTTTTAAAGTTTCTGGGTTTGGGGTTGGTTTTTTTTGTTGTTGTTGTTGTTTTTAAGATTGATTTATTTATTTTAGAAGACAGAGAAAGAGAAAGAAAGTGGGGTAGGGGCAGAGGGAGAGACTTTTCAAGAAGATTCCTTGCTAAGTATAGATTCCCCTGTGGGACTTGATCCCACCACCCATGAGATCATGACCTGAGTCCAAACAAAGAGTTGGAGGCACTCAGGTACCCCAAGTTTCTGTTGTTTTAGGCCACTCAGTTTGTGGTGCTTTGTTATAGACCTAAGCAACTAATACACATAGTGAATACTCTAAAGTTATTTTATTTGTTGGTGAGATACTGCTCTTATATAATATCACGTAATATATTTTATATAATTTTGGATTTTCTTTTTTAAAAAGATTTGTTTGTTTATTTATTTATTTATTTGAGGGAGTGGGTGCACACATGAAAGAGACAGGGCAGGAGTAGAGGGAAAGAATCTTTAAAGAGACTCCCCACTAAGCATAGAGCCCAGTGCAGAGTTTGATGTCATGACCTGAGCCAAAACCAAGAGTCAGTGGTTTAAGCAACTGAGCCACCCAGGCACCCCTAATTTTATATACTTATAAACATACATATAAAATACTGTGTGGCAACACAGTTTACTGGAAAGAGCAAGGGTTGTCGTAATCAAAGACCTGAGTTTAGAATTCTGCCTTACCTCTTAAGCCTGTTTCTTCATTCATAAAATGAGAAGATTAATGAAATAAAATATGTTAACACCTGTCCAGTACAGAGTATGACATTCAGTAATGTTAGTTCCTTTTTTTTCCTGGGTATATTGGTATAGTTAGTCTTGTACTGTTCTCTTTCAGCTTTAATATATTAATTAAACTGACAAAAATATATTGAGCACTTACTCTATACTAAAAAGATCTTTGAAACCTATCCCCATTTTTCTTTTTTGTCTCCTTTTATTTTCATATTTCTCCACTTTCTTTTGCTTCCATATTAAGGAACAGTGATCCCCAAGAGGTTCCAAAGAGATCATAAATTGATCCTTGAAAAATGATCGCTACATTGGGTGCCCGGATGGCTCAGTTAAGTGTCTGCCTTGACCCAGTCTTCCTGCTCAGTGGGGACTCTGCTTTCTCCCTCTCTTTCTGCCCCTCCCCTCAAATTGGGTCTGCACGTGCTCTCTCAAATAAATAAAATCTTAAAAAAAAAAAAAAGAAAGAAAGAAAGAAAAGAAAGTGATGGCTACGATTTAGTTATGCAGAGAAAAGGTAAAAGGACATTCCAGGAGCTTCCTTCCACCTGCTTGATAGAGGAAGAGAAACAATCCTTAATTGTGTGGTATGATACTGTCCTCTGAGTAATAAGGAGAACTTTGTAGATTGTGACTTCATTAAACAAGAAGAACTAATTTTTTTGTGGCTGAAGACCTAAATTTTCTCCATTTTAGCTTCTTCCTTGGATGAAAATTAACATTTCCTTTGACTGAAAGTCCAAGGTTCCCTTGAGACACAGCTAGCTAGGTATATACTATTTCCAGCTTCCCCCACTGCCTCAAGGTTCTCTTTCTGATTCCCAAATAACTTTATCTAACTTTCCTGCCATTATTTCTTCCTGGCCAGATAGGTCCTCCTTTGAACAATGTTGCCTGTTACCTTCCATGTCTGATTCTTTGTCTCTGGCCAACTAGGTCCTTCCCCTAAGGATGAATTCAAACCTTATCTACAGGAAGCCTTTACTATTTAATATAAAATGATATATTTGTACCTTATAATTTCAATCCTATATATTTAATTTAATTTAAATTCACCTTGGGGCAAAACTGTCTCTCATTAAATGATTAACACAGACCTCATCAACTAACATTTTTCACACTTAAACTTGACCCTACTTAGCATTTTGTACTGATCTGTCCTGCCCTTCCTTCCTTCTTCAAATTTTTTTTTTCAAGATTTTATTTATTTATTTGACAGACAGAGATCATAAGCAGTCAGAGAGGCAGGCAGAGAGAGGAGGAAGCAGGCTCCCTGCTGAGCAGAGAGCCCGATGCGAGGCTTGATCCCAGGACCCTGAGATCATAACCTGAGCCGAAGGCAGAGGCTTTAACCCACTGAGCCACCCAGGTGCCCCCCTTCTTCAAACTTTTATCCCTTGTCTTTAATAGCACCTATTCCTCTCTCATCATATCTGTCTCCTATTGAATGTTTATATATCCTGTGCTTCCATCTTTAACCCAAATTTCAGGAGATCATGGGAGCTAAAGGCCACTGAAGCCACTCCATAGGAAGTCCTTAAAAGTTAGACATCAGAATTAATGCAGTGAAATAGCCACTCTGAATGTAAGTTTTGAGGAAGATCAGATTTGCTTTAAGGGTAGGAACCGACTGAAAGAAATACAGACCTGGGCAAGGAGACTAGCTAGGAAGCTACTGCTGTTTCCTTTCCAGTCAATTCTTTATTCTGCAACCACGAAGATGTTTTTTAACTCAATCTGATCAAGGAATACCTCTTTATGTTAAATCACTGAATACCAGATGCTAGGTATCAAAGATGACACCAAAATTTTTTAAATTAATTAATTATTTATTTATTTGATAGAGAGCACAAGCAGGCAGAGAGAGAATGGGAAGCAGGCTCCCCACTGAGCAGAGAGCCTGAGGCAGGGCTCAATCCCAGGACCCTGGGATCACGACCTGAGCCAAAGGCAAAGGCTTTAACCCACTGAGCCACCCAGGTGCCCCGACACCAAAATTTCTAACCTTAGTCTTAATAATGGTTGCATGGCCAAGAAAATATGAAAGTGATACAGTTTGGAGAGGAGGTATGAATTTTGTATGGTTTATGAATAATTTGAGGTAGCAATTAAATTACAGCTAGAACTTGGCCAGATTATGACTGATGAGGCAGAGGCCAAGACAGGAATTATTTTGTGCAGCATATTATAAGACCTGTAGAAGGTTGATCCTCAAATCACAGAGGAACTGGCAGGCACCAGGGCAGTCAGCTAAGAAAAATATGGGAGGAGTCAATGAAGCCTAATTTAAAAAGGACCAGGAAATGGGGGAGGAAAAAAAAAAGTCAAATAACCACGGGCAATGGGTGAGGCAGGCAGGCTGGAGGTGGGACCAATTCTAGGCAGTAATTCTCTACATCCTGAAAAGAAGACAGGATGTAGCTGCGGAAAAATAGCTAGTATAACACTTACTGAACCAATTTATCTATCTGTTGATCTTTCTTTCTTTCTCAATATATGGTATGCATTATTCTGAACATGTTAATAAATTTATTTATTTAAACTTTATAAAAAAAAGAGGTAACTATTATTATCCTCATTTTACAGATGAGGAAAGTGAGGCAGAGAGAAATCACTTGCCCAAAGTTACACACATAACTAAATGGCAGCACCAGGATTTGAGTCCACAGCAATAAATATCCACTGTGTGCCAAGGTTTTATGTGCACGTGTGTGTGTGTGTGCATGCACGCGCGCACACACACACACACACACACACACACTGAGCATATTTTTTGGGTAAAAAGGTAATATGCTTCCCATCCTCCTTTCTGGCACATAATTTTTTCCCTATTTAACCACAGGTATATACTACCTCAGGGAAGACTGTGGTTGTTAAAAGCAAAAGAGATTATTTATTGTTCAGCTCCAAACCTCAAAACTGACCTTTTTTTTTTTTTTTGCATTTGTAATAACACAACAATTTGGGGGAGTAAATTCTAACAGCTCCTTTTAATTTGCAAGAACCTAACTTGGCTCATTTGGACCACACAGCTTTAATATAAGATACACAGAAGAATTATTCAAGGTCAGATAAGAGAAATACCCTACACGCAGGAAACAGAAGGATAGTCCTTTCTGATGCAAAGAGGAAAGAAAGGTATTGTGCATATCATAGATTCCCCTTCTGATGGGCTGAACTGTGTTCCCCCTAAAATCCACATATTGAAGTCTCAAACTCCAGTACCTCAGAATGTAACCTATTTGGAAATAAGGTCTTTAAAGAGGTGATTCAGTTAAAATGAGGCTATTAGCATCGGGCCCGGCATCTATTATGACTCATGTCCTTATAAGAAAAGGAAGAGACGCTAAAGATTTGTGTGCAAAGCAGGTCAGGCAGGGAGGGAGAACCACAATCATGTGCTAACAAAGATGCAAGAGGGCAGCCATCTGCAAACCAAGGAGAGAGGCTCCAGAAGGAACAAATCTTCTGTACTTCAACCTTGGATTTCTAGTTTACGGAACTGTGAGAACATAAAATTTCTGTTGTTTTCAGCCATCCAGTCTGCAGTATTTTGCATGGGAGTCCTAGCAAACTAACAGAACCCTCTGGGGAAACTCCTTTAGAGGATGGCAAAAAATAAGATAAATATGGGGGAATCCCACAGAAGTGGGCCTTGTTTCTTACTTTCCCAGACAACTTATGCTCCCTTAAGTTATTTCTGTGTTCTATCAGCTCAGATAACAGAGGTAACAGATTGAAAATGGGAGGACAGTACAATAAGTTGGAAGATGTCCAATATCACCTTTCTGATTCCTTTGGAGCTGGGATTTCTGGACTCCCAAAGCTACCCTGACAGTAGCACACCTAGCACCTAGATCTTTGTCTCTAATACCATTTTTCAATGAAAGAAACCAAGTCTTCTTGAAGAAATTGCTAATTCAAGGACTGGGGCAGGAAATCTACAAGGTAAACCTGGAGCATCTTTTATTGCCAGAAAGTAAGGAAGGGGCATGTCACAGCAATGGGTATTATGTCAAAGGGATGCAAGAAGCAACTCAAAGAGCTCCCAATGGTCAAAATTAGAATAATTTGAGCAAAAAAATAAAGTGACATTGGATTATAACCTGAAGTACAAAATAAATATCCATGGCTCATTTGGACCACACAGCTTTGATATAAGATACACAGAAGAATATAATATAATATAAGTAAATGACTTAATTAAATAATTAAGGAAAAAGAGACAAAGGTCCATGCAGAAGGTTTTCAAATAATTTATACAGATACTTTGACCTTGAGGAGGTAAGGGTATAACTCCCATTCATTTTAAGTGTGGTTTGCACATAGTAACTTCCTTCCAAAGAGTACAGTGTGGAAAAAGAGGAAAAAAAGAGTAACTCTATGGTAGACAATCAGGACAAACACCACTTCAAGCCAGGTGATCAAGGTTAACATCAACAGTGAGAAGTCATTTTGAGAGATGTACTACTAATATGATGTGATAAAAATGACACTTTACCTCTGTGGTCTTCTTCCCCAAAACCATAAAAACCATAATCCTTTTCTAATCCTTAGAAGAGCATCAGACAAAACCCAACTGACCAGTACTCCTCAAAACTGCCAAGGTCATCAAAAAAAAGGCCTGAAAAACTGTCACGACCAAAAGGAGCTTAGGGAGACATGAGGCTAAATGTACTCTGGATGGGATCCTAGAACAGAAAAAGGACATTAGGGAAAAAATGAGGAAACTGGAATAAAGTATGGACTTTAGTTAATAACAATGTATCAACAGGGGTTCATTAATTATGACAAATGTACCATACCAATGTAAGATGTTAATAATAAAACTAGGTGTGGGGTATATGGAAACTCTCTGTACTATCTTTTTTTTTTAAGATTTTATTTATTTATTTAATAGAGAGAAAGATCACAAGTAAGCAGAGAGGCAGGCAGAGGGAGGAAGCAGGCTTCCCACTGAGCAGAGAGCCCAATGTGGGGCTTGATCCCAGGACCCTGAGATCATGACCTAAGCTGAAGGCAGAGGCTTAACCCACTGAGCCACCCAGGTGCCCTTTCTGCACTATCTTTGCAGTAATTTCATGTATCTATAATTGTTATAAAATAAAAAGTTTATTTAATCTTTTTATTTTTTAAAGATTTTATTTATTTATTTGAGAGACAGAGCACGAGCAGAGGGAGTGGCAGAGGGAGCAGCAGACTCCCTGCCTAGCAAGGAGCCAGATGCCAGCCTCCATCCTAGGACTCTAGGATCATGACCTAAGCTGAAGGCAGACACTTAACCAACTGAGCCACCTAGGTGCCCTATTTAATTTTTTTAAAGATTTGTTTATTTATTCCAGAGACAGAGAGAGTGTGTGGTGAGTGGGGAGAAGGGCAGAGGCAGAGGGGAAACAGACCTCTACTGAGCATGAAGCCTGAGGAGGGGGCCCCACCCCATCCCTCTGAGAGGCCCAGAGTTCATGACAGCAGCTGAAACCAAGAGTAGGCTGCTCAACCAACTGAACCAGCCAGGCGCCTCTAAAAGTTTATTTAAAAAAAGAAAAGAAAAAGCCTGAGCAAGAACTGCCTTGCCAACACCCCCTACACATGCATACTAACTAAAGCAACTCAGTAGGGCAAAGGGATTTTTGGTGTGAAACATCTATTGGAAGGAGGTGGGCATATAGGGGGTGATGCCTCCATAGGATCATGGTCTCCAAAAGACTATAAAAGAAATGCCTCATCAGGCATCCAAACACCACTGTTGACACTTAAGAAAAAGACTCTAGAAGACCCCCAAAATGACAAGCAATTCTGAGGTCACTGCCCACACTGCTCTGGGAACATATAAAACTTAACTTACACCTCAGACTACCGTGATAATAAGAATGTTACTAGGACAACTTAGGATGCAGTTAAGGAAATCTCAAACAATAGGAACATTTTTTATCTCAAGTAACAAGTGCCAATTATTCTATTACAATATTTTACCCTATAACCTTCCGTGCCTCAGCCATTCCTCAGGTTAACTCTCCTGGCACTCTTGACCTCTCTATTTCAGGTATCACATGCAGAAGAAACATCTGACAGAAGTGAGACTCTTGGGTTTTTTGTTTTGGGATTTTTTTTTTTTTTTTAAGATTTTATTTATTTATTTATTTGAGAGGGAGAGAGCACAAGCTGGGGGAGGGGCAGAGGGAGAAACAGGTTACCCGCTGAGCAGGGAGCCAGAAGCTGGGCTCCATCTCAGGACCCCAGGATCACAACCTCACCTGAAGGCAGACACTCAATCAACTGAGCCACCCAGACACCTAAGTGAGACTCTTTTGAAGAGCACTTGTCGGGTATTTTGCAGAATGTCACTCAGTATGAATTTGTCTGATGCTTTCTCATGATTAGACTGGGGATTTTAGATTTGGGGTAAGAATATTTTAGAATGTCATTCTTTAAGGAGCAAGGAAAACTTCCCCTCACAACTCACCAGCAACATCAAAAGCCCCTCATTAAATTAATCACTAGGAAGAAAAATGAAATTACTATAATCAGTTTAGATCTATCGGGATCTAGCCCTGAGTCACAAGGGAAAGATATAGATCAGATAGGGCTGGTCTGCAAAAATGAAGTGGGGTGTGAGTGGACACTGAGCAGGCCACCACCAGTGTCTATAAGTAAAAATCCTAAAAGGCAGAGCCTCTATTCAAGAGACTACATTAAATGAACACACCTGTTTTAAAATGAACAAGACACTTTTCTTTGACTAATTTACTTCTTCCTCCAACACTATCACCACCCAGAGCAATTTTTACATCAGTTATAGAAAATAATAAAGCTTTAGGGTTTTGTTTTTTCTACAGTCTGATTTGTGTGTTAAGTTTGATATATCCATATATGTGATCTCAGATCTGTACAATACGTAGGTAGGTATTATGATCCCCATTTTACAGATGAGGAAATGAACCCAATGTAGTTAAACAAGTTGCCCAACATCACATAGCTAGAAACTAAATCACAATTCTAAGCTATATTGTAGTCTTCAAAATTTAAAATGTTTTCTAAGCTACTATATACTTCCCCGGATATATATAAAGGAAACACCTCTAAAAGAGAACTTTCATCTACAGCTCGTCTAGACCAAAACTAGCCTATTAGCGGCTCAAAGCCCCCTCAACCCCAAGAACAAACATGCACAAGCATTCCAACAAAGTTGCTGTAGCTAGCTCAAAATATGGAACTGACATACAAGTGAGAGATTTAGATGCATGAGCCAGCCGCATAAATTTTCGAAACAAAAGTAAAGACACCTATGGTAATATTTCCCAAACTATTGTGCTTCGCTGGATTTTTCTGTACCATGCTAACAAGTAGGCCATGAAAATAGTAATCTGTGATCAAATTAACTGAGAGATCAGGTTAAACAAAATCAAATAGGCTTATTTACCAAGAGAGCCTTTATATGCTAGCAAGCATTATGAACTCCAAGAAGAGTATATTCTACTTAAAATGTTTAACATTTCCCTCCAAAATAGTTTTCCTTTTTAATCCTGACCACTTACAAACAATTCTTAGGAGAGTATTCTGTTTAACACCATTTTGAGAAACACTATTCTACAGGGAAAGCAAAGGCACAAGAACAGAGTCCATTATTAGGGAGCTGGAAGAAACACAGTGAAGAAGGTAGGAAGCAATCTGGAGAGTTCATTATTATAAAGGCAAGAAAGGAGATGGTTTCTAAAAAGAGTCAACAGAACCAGACTACTGAGAGATTAAATAGATTGATAAAAAAAAATTTTTGGATTGGATTAGGAAAACTGTCACTTGTGACCTTTAAGACAACAGCTTCAAAAAAGGGGAGGAAAGAAGGCTGGCAAGCATAATAAAAAAAGGTTAGGATGGAAATGATAAAAGAAGTAGATGAAGCATTTCTAGACCACCAATAATTGTAGTTTAGCAGTGAAAGGAAAAAAAAAATAGAGAAATTGGTGGGGTGCCTGGGTGGCTCAGTCCGTTAAGCATCTTTCTTCATCTTGGTTGTGATCCTAGTTTTGGGATGGAGCCCCGCACACTGCTCCCAGCTTTGAGGAACCTGCTTCTCCCTCTCCCTCTGCTGCTCCCTCCACTTGTGCTCTCTCTGCCAAATAAATGTATAAAATCTTTAAAAAAAAAAAAAAAAAGAAAGAAAGAAAGAAAAGAAAAGAAAAAAGAAAAAGACATCCTTAAGTGAAAATGACTCTTAAAAAAAAATTAAAGAAAAAAAGAAATTGGTTGGTTGGAAAAAGGTAGTATATAGTAGAATGAAAAAAAATTTGGAATGGGAGACACCTATACCTGGCTGAAGGTAAAAGGGAAAACATGCTGAAACATAATCACAGACTAGTAGTTGGAAGAAATGGAACAGAGTATAATGACTAGAAAAAACTTATCTTTCCTCTTAGATTGGAGAGAATTTGAAGAGCAATGCCTAGCCAAGTCTAACGACCTTATTTTAATACTCCAAAATTTCATAGATTTCTGCATACTCCACCCAAGAGAATTTTTCAATCTTTATAGTTCAGTGTGTAGCATGTATATAAATTTGCTGATGTGTTGCTCCTCTCAGAGGACGTCTACATTGTGGGCAAAAGAAGAGGGTTATAGAGCAGCAGTTACCTGAGGGCCCCAATCTGCATGAAGTCAGTCAGGTGGAGGAAGATGAAAATATGGAAGCTGGAGCTCCAATTTATAATGCCTTGGTATAAAAGATTTTGACATACAAAATAAAAACTTACAATAATAATAGAACACACACAAAAAATGTGAAGATTACCGTAGAAGGGTCCAGAAAAAAGGCATCTATTTAGCCTACCCAGAAATTTTCACAACTCTGCTGTACCAACAGAAGTTGCATAAGTCATAAATTAATAATGTATCTCCAATATGCTGGTGAGTGAGAAAAAAAGACTACTCAGTAGCAGGTCTAGTTCCCGTCCAACCTCAAACTTTTTAAATTTAAACTTTGTATGGCTTTCCATTTACATAAAACACCAACCCTAAGAGCCACTTAAGCATAAAAATTTTCATTTTTATTCTCTCAACAACGACACTGACATGAGATTCTGTTGCTTAGAACATAATTATAGATTCTACCTTTTTTGGCTAATTTCATTAACAATTCAAATTGAGTACATAATTTTGTATTAACTATGTCCAAGTCACAATTCTGGCTCATATGTGGCTCCAGAGCCCATTTACTGTAACCCTTTGATACAAAAAATGTAGTAACATCTGATTCTTCAACTACTTAACATACCAACCTACACAGTTTAAGAAAAGTCATACTGCTTAAAAAATATGTAAGAACAGGAGTTAGAGGTTTCTTTAATTAATTAAAGAAATTAATATTGATCTGTATGCACGGAATAAGGATAAGGCAACAATACCAACACCAAATCTGGCAATCTCCAGACTGGTGTCTGTGTAAACCTAAGGCTGCCACATAGGCCAGACGACTACTACTGCCAGCTCAGCAGCTGAGCTTGGAGAAAAGGCGGCATCCATACACAGGCCACTCTAGAGAACCAGAACTTACGGCCAGTTTCGTCTGGTAGAGAGTGGAGAACGTGGCAGCGATAAACCGGGAAAAGTCTGACAGAAACAGGGTTGTTGACGGTAAGGGGAGCCTCCAGGGCTGCGATCCTGGAAGGCAAAAAGCAGCCGCGGCGGGCTAACCGCCCCCCAACCCCCGGGTTGAAACTATGGGGGTTGAAAGGAGAGAGCTCGTCCTTACCTTGTCATCCTCGCATCTTTTCCCCAGGCCCTCCCTGGCCTGCAGCCGGCTGCTGAGGCGGCCGTAGTCGGCCTCCTTCTGGTCGATCTGTTTCTTGTGCGAGTCCACCAAGAGCAGGAGGTCGGAATTGCGCTTCTCCAGGCGCCCACGGGCCACCTCAGTGCGCTGGACCTGGCCCTGCAGCTCCGCCACCTCCTCCTGAAGCAGGACGTGGCGGGAGGAGATACTCCAGTAGTTGAAGGCGAGGACCGCGATCACCACCAGCAGCACCACCAACACGAAGGAGGGCAGGCGGCCGGCCCGCCGGTTAGCTCCAAAACCCACCATGGGGTCGAACTAAGCTGTGCCCTGGGGCCTCGGCGCAGACACCTGCGGGCAGAAGCTCAGGCCTCAGAAGCTGAGTTGCCCGGGGGACGCGGCCCCAGGGCCGGCCGAAGGAGGAGGCGGGCCAATCTGCCTGCCGGCGAGACGGAGAAGGGGGCGGGGCCGCAAGCCGCAGGCCCCTCCCCGCCCCCCCTCCTCAAATCCGGCCAAAGCGCGTTCCCTAGGCTTTGAAAACGACCCGCACCAGCCGGGTGGAAGCAGGAGAACCCAGCTGCCAGAACCCGGAGCCCAACACCTCAGGGTTGGGGGGCGGGGAAAGGTGCCGGAAGGGGGCGGATTTAACTCTGGCTCCGCCCATTGGCTGGGTCCGGGTCGCTTAGGGGGCCATTGCCTAGTTTCCGCCGACGCCCCCTCTTCTCGCGAGATAGTGAGTTTCTCTCGCCCTTTGCGTTCTTATCTCGCGAGTATTATCGCTGTTGGGCAGTGTTGTGTTAATTTTGGCGCTTTGTGTTGGCCCTTGGAACCGAGTTCCAGTCCCTCCAGTTTTTGCGCTCTCGGTTCCTTTGACCCAGGGTTTAGAGAGTGTCAGCCTTACCCTGGTCCTTGTGAGAGTTTTTGTCTTCGAAGACTTCTGCGGCTGCGACCGTTTTGTAGTGAAAACGGTAGGTGAGCTGCGGGCAGAAAGGGCGACTAGAAGGGTTTTGTACATAATTCAGTAAAAAGAGATGTTCTCGTTTGTGCTAATGATGTGGACAGTAAACAAAAAAAGACCATAAGATAGCGTGCCCCAAACATTACAGAGAAAAATCAAGAGAAACTAAGATTTATGACTGACGGGGGTGGTGCCAGCCTGGTTTCCAAGGTTACTGCTTTCAAGAAAGAGAAGAATTTAAGAATGTGTGAGCTCTTTTCTTAAACTCACTGCTGCTTTTGCTTTGAGCCAGGCTTCCAAACAGAATATCCAGAACCTGCCCTCAATAAATGGTAACTAATGCTGTTACTGACAGCTGAAACACTCTGGGTTAGAAATAACAGCTCTTTTCCAAATTATTTTTGCATGCCTACTCTCATGTTCCCTCTCAACACAGTTTTACACATGAGGAATCCAAGACACAGGGTGTTCCAGAAGCTTTCCCAAAGTCCCATATCTTGTTTGAGGCAGAGTTCAGCTTGGATGCAGATCACTGTTCTCAAACTTCATTGCTTTTTGCATTATACCAGGCTAACCATTACTAGATGTTCAGCATTAATCATAATAATGCAGAAAAAGCTCCCACCTCATTCTGATTTTTTCCTGCAGGTTTCCTTTGTCCTGACATAAAAAAAAAAAAAAAAATTGGAAACCATTGGCTCTGTCCTATTTAAGGAGATGGAATTGCTTTATTTTTCAAACTTTAGGTTCAAGAACTTCCATGAGCATAAAACCCCAAGAACAAAAAAGCTTTGGTGTTTTCATTCAAGTCAGAGTGGTATGGTTTTGAGGAAAGAAGACTTGTCATCTTTAAATAATTATTCTTTGCTTCCTGTCCATTTCAAAAATGAAGTTACTTGTCTAATGGTCCCAGAGTAGCCTGGAAGATTTATTGCACCTTCAGAGAATGATGATTTCTCTGTCATAGATACAGAAAAACAAGTAACACCAAAATTATTAATCTTTAGTTCACATCACACTTGAGCCTTTTGCTCTGGTTTCCTAAGATCAAAGAAATCAGGGCACCTGAGGCATATCCCAGTTCAGGGAAGAGTCTTATTCTCCCTCTGCCCCTCCTTCTTCCCATGCTCTTGTGTGGTTTCTCAAAAATAAAACAAAATAAAATCTTAAAAAAAAAATAATGAGATCAAATGGCAAACATTTGCCAGTCTCAAATGGCAAACAGAATTTGACAAGAGGGAACAAAGCAATAATGGGAAATCACTGACTGTAACGAACCTTCCCACATATCCTTTCCTCAACTTCATAATGGCCTTGCTTTGTGTAGCCAGCAGTTGAAAATTAACTATAAAGTAGAGTTAACTGCTTAAGATGTCACTCTTTCAAAAATGTTTTCATTTTTACATGGGATTCTGACCTGTAAAAGCTTAATATTTTATAAAACACATTCACATACATTTCTTTCTGCAGATGCTTAAAAGAACTATTTGGTACTTATTGTTCCATTATTCCATTTTACAGATGCAAAAGTAACTTGTCCAAAGTTACATGTCTAGTAGGTGGCAGGGCTGAATCTTGAAAATCAGTCCTCTTTCCACACTCTTCCCCCAGTGAAAAAGTTTTTATTCCATTGTGGTTACCTCTTCAACCCATTCTCCTATAAAAAGAGCCCAATCCACATACCATCAAGACACTGTATGAGTTCTCTCCTAAAGATGGTTCTGGGTTAGGCATTAAATAAATGGAAGTAAAAGTCAGTTCCTTAAGGCAGAAGATTCATAACAAAATTGGTAAACCATGTTTTTTTTTTTAAAGATTTTTTAAAAATTTATTTGACTGAGAGAGACATCACAAGATCACAAGTAGATATAGAGACAGGCAGAAAGAGAGAGGGGGAAGCAGGCTTCCTGCTGAGCAGAGAGTTAAGTGGAGGGCTCTATCTCAGGACCCTGAGATCATGACCTGAGTCGAAAGCAGAGGCTTAACCCACTGAGCCACCCAGGTGCCCCGATAAATTATGTTATTAGTATATATCCTTGATATGATGTGATGAGAATAGCACTTTGTGGTCTTCCTTCTCAAAACTCATAACTCTAGTCTAATTATGAGAAAATATATCACACAAATTCCAGTTAAGGCACAGTCTACAAAATGTCTGACCAGTAATCTTACAAACTATTAAGGTCATCAAAAACAAGGAAAATCTGAGAAACTTCCACAAGCAAAGAATCATAAGGTGCCGTAACTACTAAATATAGTGTGGCATCCCGGATAGGACCCTAGAACAGAAAAACAACAACAACAACAAAAACCAAAACATTAGGGGTAAAAGAGGGAAATCTGAATAAAATATGGACTTCATTTAATAATATATTAATTAATTATCACAAATATACCATGCTCATATAGCATGTTGATAATGGGGGAGATCGATGTGGGGTATGTAGGAATTCTGTACCATTTTCACTTTTCCTGTATTTCTAACACTCCAAAATTATTTTTAAATCATCAGTTTCTATCTTTTGGGATATCTTTTAGGTTATCATGTATAGACAAATATGTTCACATAGCTGGAAAGGCAGTATAATCACTGAGAAATTATGTTTTAAGATTTATTTGAGGGGTAGGGGCACCTGGGTGGCTCAGTTGTTTGAGCATTAGACTCTTGGTTTTGGTTCAGGTCAAGGTCTCAGGGTCATGGGGTGGAGCCCTACCTCAGGGTCCACACTTAAGATGGAGTCTGCTTGAGAGAGTCTCACCCTCCCTCTCCCTCCCCCTCCGCTTCTCCCCCCTGCTCATGTGCACTTTCTCTCTCTCAAATAAATAAAGAAAACCTTTTAATTTTTATTTTTTAAAAGATTTTATTTATTTATTTGACAGACAGAGATCACAAATAGGCAGAGAGGCAGGCAGAGAGAGAGGAGGAAGCAGACTCCCCACTAAGCAGAGAGCCCGATGCGGGGCTCAATCCTGGGACCCTGGGATCATGACCTGAGCCAAAGGCAGAGGCTTAACCCACTGAGCTACCCAGGTGCCCCTAAAGTCTTTTAAAACACAAAAGAGATTTATTTGAATAAGCATCTATTATAAAGGGACAAATGAGGTTGAATAGTGGGAATTTTGTGTTTAAATGGAGTTTTCTTCAAGGGCAAAAATCACATTGTTCATTTCTCTTGTGCAATCCAGACACTTTTTTGAGCTCAGAACACTATTTGGCATATGTCATTTTATGTTGACTCAAAAAATTTTATGTGCTGGTGTACCTGGTCCCGCTCTTGGTTTCACCTCAGGTCATGATCTTGTGGGTCGTGCTTTGGAGCCCCACAATGAATTCTACGCTCAGTGGGAGTCAGCTTGAGGATTCTCTCCCTCTGCCCCTCCTCCCATTCTCTCTCTCTCACATGTGCTCTCTCTCTCTAAAATAAATGAATCTTAAAAAAAAAAAAAAATTTATGTGCTACAGTTGACCAAAGGAGTGGATTATTTTGTATCTTATTCCTCAATATATATATATATATTTTTAAAGATTTTATTTGAGAAAGAGAGAGAAAGAGAAAGAACAGGGAGGGGCAGGAA
>NC_081569.1:62800949-62848449 GCF_022355385.1 Mustela nigripes | reverse complement strand
AAGATTTTATTTATTTATTTTAGAAAGAAAGAGTGCACAGAGCCCAAGGTGCCTGGGTGGCTCGGTTGGTTGAGTGTCTGACTCTTGATTTCAGCTCAGATTGTGAGTTCGAGCCCCACTTTGGGCTCTGTGGTCAACAGGGAGTCTGGTTGAGATTCCCCCTCTCCCTCTCTGTCTGCCCCTCTCCACCATATGCACTCTTTCTCTACACAACTAGATTTTATTTTTTTTAAGATTTTATTTATTTGAGAGAGTCAGAGAGCACAAGTAGGGAGAGAGGGAGAGGGAGAAGCAGGCTCTCCATCAAGCAGGGAGCCAGATGTGGGGTTTGATCTGAGGACCCTGGGACCAAGACCTGAGCTGAAGGCAGATGCCTAACCGATTGAGCCACCCAGGTGCCCCAACAAACTAGATTTTAAACCAAACACTGTAACAAGAGATGAAGAAGGACATTATATCATAATAAAGGGATCTATCCAATAAGAAGTTCTAACGATTATGAATATTTATGCCTACAACCTGGGAGCACCCAAATATATAAAACAATAATGAACATAAAGGAACTCATTGATAATAATACAATAAAAGTAGGGAACTTTAACACCCCACTTAAAACAATGGACAGATCATCTAAGCAGAAAATCAACAAGAAAACAATGGCTTGAATGACACACTAGACCAGATGGATTTAATATATATATTCAGAACATTTCATTCTAAAGCAGCAAAATACATATTCTTTTCAAGCTCATATGCGACATTCTCCAGAATAGATTTCATAACAAATTGGGCCTCAACACGTACAAAAAGATTGAGACCATAGCATGCATATTTTCCAACCACAATACTGTGAAACTTGAAGTCAACCACAGGAAAAAATTTGGAAAGACCACAAATACGTGGAAATTTATATATATATATATATATATATATATATATATATATATATGTATGGGAAACAAAATAATGAAAAAACAAAACAGTCTGAAAACTTTGGGATGAGGCAAAAGTAGTTGTAAGAGGGAAGAATATAGCAATACTGGCTTACCGCAAGAAGCAAGAAAATCTCAAATACACAACCTAACTTTACACTTAAAGGAGCTAGAAAAAGAACAAATGGAGCCTAAAGCCAGGAGAATAAGAGAAATAATAAAGATTAGATCATAAATAAATTATACAGAAACAAAAAAAAAAACAAAAGAAAACAAAACAGATCAATAAAACCAAGAGCTGGTTCTTTGAAAGAACTAATAAAACTGATAAGCCACAGCCAGATTTATCCAAAAGAAAAAAGGACCCAAATCAATAAAATCATGAGTGAGAGAAGTGAGATCACACAGCACACAAGAGAAATACAAACAATTATAAGAGAATATTATGAAAATTATATGCCAAAAAATTGGGTAATCTGGAAGAAATGGATAAATTCCTAGAAACATATAAACTACCAAAACTAAAACAGGGAGAAATAGAAAACCTGAACAGACTGATAGCCAGCAAAGAAATTGAATGGATAATCAAAATCTCCCAACAAAAGTCCAGGGCCAGATGGATTCCCAGAAGAATTTTACCAAACTTTTAAAGAAGAGTTAATACCTAGTCTTCTCAAACTATTCCAAAAAATAGAAATGAAAGGAAAACTTCCAAACTCCTACAAGGCCAGCATTATCTTGATTCCAAAACCAGACAAAGGCCTCACTAAAATAGAGAATTATGGGCCAATATACTTAATGAACTCAGATACAAAGGTTCTCAACAAAATACTAGCAAATAAAATCCAACAGAACATTAAAAAATCATTCACTGCAACCAATTGAGATTTATTCCTGGGCTGAAAGTGTGGTTCAGTAGTCACAAATCAATCAACACGATATACCATGTTAATAAGAGAACGGAAAAGAACCATATGATTCTCTCAATAGATGCAGAAAAAGCATTTAACAAAGTATAGTGTCCATTCTTTTTTAAAAATATTTTATTTATTTATTTGACAGTGATCACAAGTAGGCAGAGAGAGAGGAGGAAGCAGGCTCCCTGCGGAGCAGAGAGCCTGATGTGGGGCTCCATCCCAGTACCCTGGGATCATGACCTGAGCTGAAGGCAGAGGCTTTGACCCACTGAGCCACCCAGGCACCCACGTCCATTCTTGATAAAAATTCTCAACAAAGTAGGGAGAGAGGGAACATATCTCAACGTTATAAAGGCCATATACAAAAGACCCCCATAGCTAATATAATCCTCAATGGGGAAAAACTGAGACCTTTTCCTCCACAATCAGGAACAAGACAGGGATGTCCACTCTCACATTATCTTATTTAACACATGGTACTGGAAGTCTTAGTCTCAGCAATAGGACAACAAAAAGGAATAAAACGCATTTTAATTGGCAAGGAAGAAGTAAAACTTTCACTTTTCACAAACGACATGATATTCTGTAGAAAACCTGAAAGACTCCACTAAAAACTGCTGGGATTGATACATGAATTCAATAAAGTTTCAGGATAAAAATCAACACACAGAAATCTGTGACATTTCTATATACCAATAATGAAGCAGCAGAAAGAGAAATTAAAGAATCGAACCCATTTATAATTGCACTAAAAACCCTAAGATACCTAGGAATAAGTCTAATCAAAGAGGTAAAAAATCTGTACTCTATAAAATATGAGTATAAAAATGAGTATAACAATGCTTATGAAAGAATTTGAAGATAACACAAAGATATGGAGAAATATCTCATGCTCATGGATTAGAAGAACAAATAGTGTTAAAATGTCTATACTACCCAAAGCAATCTACACATTTAAGGCAATCCCTATCAAAATACCACCAGCATATTTCACAGAGCTAGAACAAACAATCCTTAAATTTGTATGGGACCACAAAAGACCCTGAATAGCCAAAGCAATCTTGAAAAAGAAAAGCAAAGTTGGAGGCATTGGAATTCCAGACTTGAAGTTGTGTTACAAAGCTGTAATCATCCAGACAGTATGGTACTGGCACAAAAAGACACATAGATCAATGGATAGAATAGAAAACCCAGGAATGGACTCACAGCTATATGGTCAGCTAATCTTTGACTAAGCAGGGAAAAATATCCAAAGGAAAAAAAGACAATCTCTTTAACAAATGGTGTTGGAAAAACTGGATGGCAACATCAGAAAAATGAAACTGGATCACTTTCTTACACTATACACAAAAATAAATTCAAAATCGATGAAAGACCTAAATATGAGACAGGAAAGCATCAAAATCCTGGAGGAGAACACAGGCAGCAAGCTCTTTGACATTGGCTGGAGAAAGTTCTTACTAGCTATGTCTTCAAAGGCAAGGGAAACAAAAGTAAAAATTAACTACTGGGACTTGATCAACATAAAAATCTCTGCATAGCAAAGCAAACAATGAAACTAAAAGACAGCCTGGGAATGGGAAAATAAATTTGTAAATGACATATCAGATAAAGGGTTAGTATCCTCGATATATAAAGAATTCAACAAGCGGCACCTGGGTGGTTCAGTGGGTTAAAGCCTCTGCGTTCAGCTCTGGTCATGATCACAGGGTCCTGGGATAGTGCCCCACATGGGGCTCTCTGCTCAGCAGGGAGCCTACTTCCCCCTCTCTCTCTGCCTGCCTCTCTGTCTACTTCTGATCTCGCTCTCTCTGTCAAATAAATAAATAAAATCTTAAAAAGAAAAAAAAAAGAATTCAACAAGTGCAACACCCAAAAAATAAATAGTCCACTTAAGAGATGGGCAGAATACAGGAATAGACCTTTTCCTAAAGAAGACATACTGCTAGCTAATAGACACATAAAAAGATGTTCAACATCACCAGGGAAATACAAGTTGAAACTACAGTAAGATACCACCTCAAACCTGTCAGAATGGCTAAAATTAACACAGAAAACAAGAAGTGTGGGTGAAGATTAGGAAAAGGGGGAACTTTGCACTGTTGGTGGGAACACAAACTGGCACAGCTACTCTTGAAAATAGCATGAAGTGTCCTCAAAAAGTTAAAAATAGAACAACCCTCTGAGTCAGTAATTGCACTACTAGATATTTACCCAAATGTTATAAAATACTGACTTGAAGGGACACACACTCCCTGATTTTTATAGCAGTGTTATCAACAATAGCCCAATTATGGAAAGAGTCCAATGGTTCATCAACTGATGAATGGATAAAGAAGATGGGGTATATAAATACAATGGAATATTACTTAGCCATAAAAAGATCTTGTCATTTGCAACAACATGAATGAAGCTAGAATGTATTATGCTAAGTGAATTGTCAGTCAGAGAAAGACAAATACAATGTTATTTCACTCATATGTGGAATTTAAGAAATAAAACAGATGAGGGGCACCTGGGTGGCACAGTTGGTTAAGCATTCGACTCTTGGTTTCAGCTCAGGTCTCAATCTCAGGGTCATGAGATTAAGCCCCAAGCAGGACTCTGCATTCAGCATGCAGTCTATTCTCTCTCTCTGCCTCTGCTCATCCTTCCCCACGTGTGATTTTTCTCTCTCTCAAATAAATAAGTCTTCAAAAAAAAAAAAAAAAAGGAAGAAAGAAAGAAAAGAAAAAGAAAAAGAATTGAAACAGATGAGCATTGGGGAGAAAAAAAGACAGGCAAACTTTAAAACAGATGGTTGGGGCATCTGGGTGGCTCAGTGTGTTAAAGCCTCTGCCTTCAGCTCAGGTCATGATCCCAGGGTCCTGGGATCGAGCCCCACATTGGGCTCTCTGCTCCACAGGGAGCCTGCTTCCCTTCCTCTCTCCTTGCCTGCCTCTCCGCCTACTTGTGATCTCTGTCTATATCAAGTAAATAAATAAATAATCTTAAAACAGATGCTTAACTACAGAGAACAAACTAAGGGTTGTTGGAGGGGAGGTGGGTGGGGTTATAAAGGAAGGCAATTGCTGTGATGAGCACTGGGTGTTGTTTGTAAGTGATAAATCACAGAATTCTACATCTAAAATGAATATTGCACTATATGTTAACTAACTGGAATTTAAATAAATACTGAAAAAAGAAAAAAATGTATGTACCATGCTTAGAACAGACACTTAGCAAGTCTTCAATAACTACTACTACTACTACTATTAATATCATTATCAGTGATTCTCAGTTTGTGAGGAGGGCATGAACAAATCTATATGTTCACTAACTTTGTCTATATATTGAACAAATAATTTTACAAAATCATATTACCTTTGTTAAAAAGTCTGAGATGCTATTGTGATGAACAAAATTAAAATTTATATAAAATTACTAGTAATTTCATCATAAGCTTTATTATATATTTTCTTAATGGATACTAAAAGTATAATTACTGTCACATAGTTATCTGTACAATTTCTGACATTAAAAAAGAAGTTCTTAGAGACAAAAGATTGGTAATCTTGGGCCCAGAACCCCATATTTTTGGTAGACTATATCCTAGCCTTTATCTGGCTTTCCAGACTTATTTTTCCCTTCTATCGCTTATACCCCAGCTCTAAGGATATCCTGTTTCCTGGGCTGTTATGTATCTGACGCTTTTTTGGCTATTTCATATTTGAACCCTTCCCCAAGTTCCTTCCTTCTCTTACTACCATTTATTCATGAAGATATTTATCATTAATAACAATTATACAAATTTCTCAGGTACACATATAATCACATTATATTGTTAATATAATAGTTGATAGAGAAAATACTTAATTGAAAATGTTATTATGAAGTGATCAATGCTTTAATTTTTTAAAAAAATTTTTGAAGATTTTATCCATTTTTTAAAAATTTTTATTTATTTGACAGAGAGAGAGATCACAAGCAGGCAGGGAGGCAGGCAGAGAGAGGAGGAAGCAGGCTCTCCGCAGAGCAGAGAGCCCGCCGATGCGGGGCTCGATCCCAGGATGCTGGGATCATGACCTGAGCCGAAGGCAGGGGCTTTAACCCACTGAGCCACCCAGGTGCCCTTAGATTTTATCCATTTATTTGACAGAGATCACAAGTAGGCAGAGTGGCAGGCAGGCGGGGCGGAGCAGGCTCCCCACTGAGCAATGAGCCTGATGGGGGGTTAGATCTTAGGATCCCGAGATCATGACCTGAGCTGAAGGCAGAGGCTTTACCCACTGAGCCATCCAGGCACCTCTGAAGTGAGCAATGCTTTTAAATGAAATTTTCACACTTGATCTTAGCCAAAAGGCCGAGAAGCGATTTTTAAATGAAATTTTCAAAAGCTCATCATGGCATTGAGTTACTAGAAACCTACTTTATTCAAGCCTTCATATCATGAGTGTGCATTAATTGACTAATTAATTAATCAAATATTCATTGAGTATCTGCTATGTGCCAGATAGTGTGGGTAGGAGGAGGGGCAGACCATACAGAAGAGGCAGAAGGTTCTCCTGGGGCTTCCAATCTCTTCCTCCTTTACCAGTGCCCAACCAGGGTAATAGTAATAGTAATAGTAATAGTAATAGTCCACTCCCTTTAAAACCCTTTTGACACCTCCCACTCCCTGTTGCTCCCAAGTAGAACTGATCACTATTTTAGTGTGCCTCCATGATATTTTCTAGATTTCTATCATAACAGTTTATTTTACGGTGACACATCAGCCTCTTACTACATTTTTTTTTAAAGATTTTATTTATCTATTGGACAGACAGTAGTAGTAGACACAAGTAGGCAGAGAGGCATGCAGAGAGAGAGGAAGGGAAGCAGTCTCCCCGCTGAGCGGAGAGCCTGACGCGGGGCTCGATCCCAGGACCCTGGGATCATGACCTGAGTCGAAGGCAGAAGCTTTAACCCACTGAGCCACCCAGGCGGGCCCTCTTACTACATTTTTAATAGATGTTCTTCTGTAGAACTACGTTAACAGATAGTACAGAGTAGGCTGTGATTTTGTTTTGATACCATACCATTAGGCTTTCCTCCCCTTATCCGATGACTGCTCACTTCTTTCTTCCTAGTTTCTTTGGACTTGTCTGAAACACTTTGTGAATGCTCTCTTAAGCATTTCGCCCTTAGGTTTTTTGTTTTATATTTTGAATTATGGAATTTTAGAACAGAAAGGGAATTTAGAGATTGCCTAATCTAAAATTTTGATTTTATAAATGAAGATGAAAATCCAGAGAAATAATGTGACTTGCCCAAAATTATTCTGTTCTGACACATAATTGCAGACCTGAGATCAGAATGCAAGCTTTCTTCAAGATCACGCATAAGTCTGTCCTCTCTGAGACCTTCTTCCAAGTTCCGGTCAGCTCATATTTTGCCCTTCTGAATTATGAAGGTATTTTCTACAAACCGCATAATTTCAGCAATGGTCATAGAGCATAATACTGCTTTATACTGTTACTCAATTCCTTCACATTAGTATATTATAACTGACCATCAGTAAACTGACCATGTAAACATCAGTAAGCACAGATTTGGTTACTATTATTTTCTCTTTTTATTTTTTTTTAAGATTTTATTTCTTTGTCAGAAAGAGCACACAAGCAAAGGGAATGGGGCAGAGGGAGAAACAGACTCCTAGCTGAGCAAGGAGCCTGAAGTGGTACTCGATTCCAAGACCCTGGGATATGGCCGGAGCCAAAGGAAGATGCTTAACCAACTGAGCCACCCAGGCATCCCAATTATTTTCTCTTTTTAGCAGGTAGCATAGTAGTTAGTAGGTATGAAGTACCTAGTGGGTGCTGAATGAATACACATAGTAGGGATTTAAAAAATACTTTTCAACAATTAATCACCACTTCTCGCATATCCTCTTGAAACATAATTATTCTTGGAACATCTAGGTGGCACAGTCAAGTAAGAGTCCATCTCTTGGTTTGGGTTCAGGTCATGATCTCAGAGTTGTGCATGGAGCCCTGTCACAGGCTCTATGCTCAGCTTAAGGCTTTCTCTTCATCTCCGTCTACCCCTCCCCGACACTAAAATAAATAAATAAATCTTTTTGAAAAAACAAAATATACTTCCTTGGTTCCTTAACGTTTTGGTTGTAATTCCTTTTGTAATTAAAAAAAAAAAACAGACTTAGATTCTTGGCAATCGATGAAAAGATGGTTATGCCTCTGCACAGTCTGCTGCAATGTATTTTTTTGAGTCTTGGCAGAAAACCCAAGGTTTCTGCCCTATTTTTTTGTTTTCTACACTGCAGTTCATCTAACCTTCTAGCTCTTTGTGGCTTTGTCTTCTAGACATTGTTCTGTAGAGTGACCCTAATTAAATGTGGCCCCATTAAAGATAGTGTGACTTGACATGAGGCAGGTTTCAAATGATCATCCTGTGATTTTCCAAACCTTTATTTTATTTGTTTATTTTGGTCTGCAGTACAGTGTACTTGCTGCTAATGCTAGCATGGTATCCCAGTAAACCCTCCCACGCTGATGTTCAGGTGGAAGACACAGCTAGGAGTAGAGCTCCTCATGTGTCATATATTGCCCTTTAGACAGATCCTCGTTATCCATTGTCTGAGCTTTTAGTAGAAGCTAAAAGCCTAATTTTAACCTACACAGTTTTTTATTAAATCTGTTAGTTTCAGCATGTTGTTTGTGTTGTTTTCAGCAGTGCAATCCCTTGATCTATATCAAGTAAACATGATGACAGATTGAACTCCCTTCACTGCTCCTGCTCAGGTGCTCTGAATTGATTTGCCAGTGTCTTAGAGAAGACACAAGTTGCGTGCCAACACAGAACAGAAGCCATGGTTTACAAAAGACTATATCTTCCCCCACAAGACCTTTTTTTTTAAAAAAGCAGAGTAGTGTAGTAAATTTAAAATATTAATATGTTTTGAAATATGTCTGTTGTCAACACCTCCTTATTACATTATATTGGTGTCCACAATATTCTTTCTTTTGGCATCTGGACATTGCTGGGATTATTTGAAATCCATATTAAAAATTACTGGAGGGCACCTGGGTGGCTTAGTTGGTTAAGCATCTGATTTTGGCTCAGGTCATGGTCTCAGGGTCCTGAGATCAAGCCCTGTATGGGGCTTGCCACTCAGCAGGGAACCTGCTTGTTCTTCTCCCTCTGCCCCTCTCCCTCCTCATGCGCTCGGTCTCTCTCTCTCTCTCTCACAAATAAGTAGATAAACTCTTTAAAAAAATTATTGGGGGGCACCTGGGTGGCTCAGTGGGTTAAGCCACTGCCTTCGGCTCAGGTCATGATCCCAGGGATCCTGGGATCGAGCCCCGCATGGGGCTCTCTGCTTAGCGGGAAGCCTGCTTCCTCCTTTCTCTCTGCCTGCCTCTCTGCCTACTTGTGATCTCTGTCTGTCAAATGGATAAATAAAATCTTTAAAAAAAATTATTGGGACTTTTGGGGGTGCCTATCTGGCTCAGTCGTTAGAGCATGCTACTGTTGATCTTGGGGTAGTGATTTCAAGCCCCATGTGTGGAGTTCAGTTTACTTAAAAAAAATTGGAACTTTAAAGAAAATCTATTAATTTCCATAGCCAAGTAACTTATTTCAGATGATGATTAGATCATGCTCTATACACACTGTGCTATCTTATGCATCCATGCCTTGGTATATTCCATTCCTCTTCCCTTGAATGCACCCTTCTCATTCTCTAAGTCTTTTATGATCTTATTTGAATGTCTCTTCCTGAACTGTTTCTTCTTTGTGCCTCTACTACACCTAACTTACATGTCTGATATTACACTTGTTATACCTATATTACAGCTATTAGTTTACATATTTATCACTCTATTGGACTGTGAAATCCTTAAGGACAAGAACTTTGTCCTGTTTATCTTCTCATCATCTAATGTTGTGGCTAGTATATATCATGTTTGATGAATAAAATAAAAATATCTATTCCCTCTGGATGTAGTCAACTCATCCTTAGTCTCTCTACCACATATGAGAAAAATCCTAAAAGTCTGAATGTTTCTTTTTTTCCTCTTTTTATTTTTTAGAAATGAAAATAATTTAATATTTTACTCCCAAGCTTATGAAGGTAATACAGGCTCAGAACAACAACAAAGTAATCAGATAATCAAAAAATGAAAATTGCTCATGATTCCATCTGTCAACCACTGCTAACATTTTAGTATAGATTTTTCCAGACTTTTTTCTATCTATATACATATATACACAAAATATAAAACAAAAATGAAATATTATACATATATTTAGTAACCTACTTTATCCCTTAATATCTTATAAGCAACTTCCTGTTTGATGAATTTTATTACATATTCAGTTTGGGTAAATACATAGAAAGATGTGCTATACTTTAAACAATCCCTGTAGGTGCACACTAAGTATTTTAGGTAGATTCTTGTGGTTGCATGAAACATAGATACTCCTCCTACACCCCAGACATTTAAAAATATAAATAAGACCCATTCAAATTGTCTCAAGGGAAAGGAGGTTGTCTTAAGGACATATATAGATTGGAACTGGAACCAGAAATCCATCTATCAGGAATAAAGTTCTGCGAACCAGTTATGCTTTCTGCTGTTGCTATCTCGCCTCTTTCTCTACATCTCCCTAATACTCCTTTTTTATAGTGTTTGCTTCTTCTTCTAACCTTCCATTTACACATACTTTTGACTTGGCTTACTTTAGACTCTTAATTTATGACATTCTTTCAGTTTCTGTACCTACTTCTCAGTCTCTAGAAGTTCAAATATTTTCCTCCCACACCCAGAAGATGACTTTGTACACTCCACTTTGTATCCCCTGGGTGTAGACACTCAAGAAGAAACGGCAAGAGATGATGATGAAGAGATAAATGAAGGTTAGATCTACTCTCTTTTTAGCCAAGAGTAATAGAAAGTCATCAAAAGATTTTAAGAGAGAGTGACACAATTAGAGTTATGATTTAGTAAGACTTCTCTAGCTTAGTGTGATTGTGCTTACAAGTCTATAGAAGGCAAGAAAACCAGTTAGGGTACGGTTGCAATAATTCAGGGAAAAGATACAAGTGACAAGGGAACAGTTTTTAATTTGAACAACCCAATCTATATAGAGCCCATTTACTGAAATGGGGAACCTCAGAGAACTGATCAGAAGTTTCTTTGTAGGTGAATTTATAGTCACTTCTATAACTAGAGAAGTTTTTCCAGTTGTAGAGAAAATTTGCACATCACTTCCCTCAGTCCTTAAAGATCTTCATCTGACAACCTCAGATCTTTCTACTCTCTCAAATGTAAGCAAGAGCTGTGTGGGGATGTAGTTGTCTTGAGTCTTAAGCCACGCAGATAACTTATTACTTTGGCTTTATCCTCTATATGATGAAATCAGTTTTCTTGACTGAATACCATATCATGCCTTTCACTTCCTCCTGCCAATGTGTAAGAAATAATGTAAGAAAAAACCCTAAGATATCTTTTGATAACCTGTTGGTAAAGTGTTGTCCATCTCTATGCTCCTTTCCCCCCATTTTTTCCCTAACTCTGGGAGGTTGTTTTGGAGGAAACCTCCATCTAGACTGTTCTTCACCTCTAGAAAGTATTAGGATGGCTGATGGATGCTTTGGAAAATGAATTCCTTGGGAAAAGGAAACAAGATTTCTGGTTTAGTCAGCTAGCTTTGTGATAAGGCACAAACCATTCCATTGGTCTAAAGGTGGAATAGTAGGTAAGGCCTGCAAAGTTTCATCATCCCTGGTGTTCTTTGCACCCTGACTTGCCTTTTATTCCCCAAGAAGGACCTATCCAAGCAAGACAGATGTCCAGCTTCCATGAGCATGCTTGGAATAGGAGGCCTCCCTCCAGTACCTTTCTTCCTTTTCTACTACAGGATAATTTCTGGGTAGGAGCAAGTTAAGTCTAAGAAGTTACTAATTTGAAACATTGCTTGTTAGGATACATCTCTTAGTTATAGTATTATTTATCTATAACTTTGGCTAAAGTAGCAGGACCTGAGCCATGTCACCTAAATCCATTGAAATATTTCCCCCAAACACTAACAAAGGATTAAGAAGGATTTATCTCTTGCTTGGAATTAAAGATTGTTTATGTATCCTAGAAGGGAGTCCTTCTAAACAGCCACATAGAAATACCATTTCTGTGGGATGCTCATAAAATAGATGGGGAGGTGGTCCATGGAGCAAATTATTTTGGGGAGCATCTCATTCTCCACTTTCTGCTTAAAGATTCACAAATTACATCAAGATATTAAAAGTTATATGAGAAATCCTATAATAAACCTATTGATATTTTGACAGTTTTTTTGAAATATAATTTATATGCCATAATGTTTAGAATATTTACAGTTTTGCAATAATCAGCAGTTTCTAATTCCATATCATTTTCATTGTCCCCAAAAGAAACCCTTATACAGTCACTCCCCATTCTTTCTCACCCCTTCTCTTTTTCCCTTTAGATTTGCTGATTCTGGATATTTTGTATAAATGGATTCATTCAATATGGGGTCTTTGTGATTGTCTTCTTTCATTTAGTATAATGTGTTTGAGTTTCATCAGGGTTTGTAGCTTATATGAGTCCTTCTTTGCTTTTTATTGTCAAATAATATTCCAATGTATAGATATGTCACATTTTGTTTATGTTTATGATACACATTTAGTTTTTTTCATTTTTTGGCTATTATGACTAATGCTGTTGTGAGCATTCCTGTACAAGGTTTATATTCATGTTTACCTTGCATGTGTTGACTAGCAGGATGAGGCTATGGACATATACCTATAAGTATATGTACATCAAAAACTGTCCCTTGGGGGCCAGGTTTCACAGGGAAAAGATTGTATTAGCTTATGCTTAGGTTGTTCTTTTTCACAAAACAAGACCTATAAATTATATTAAAAAAAGGGAAGAACACATGAACTGTTACAAAAATGTCTGCATGCTTACTACTTTATACAGTTTCTAGTAGAGAAGGAAAGAAACCTACCTTTTAGTGTACCAAATAAGATGGAAAAAGTGGCTATTGGATGTCTTCTACTGACAATCTTGATGAAAAGAGGAGAGTTGTTACCTGGGAGGCAAGTAGCAGTAACCAGGTCATATCTCATGTCTTAAGGGTAAGGGAGAATCAAACTCCAGCTCTGCTTGAAACTTGCACAGAATTCCAGGAGCAAGATCACCAGGAGTAGATGACTAACCAGCACAGGTAATATCTGGTACTAACTTAATGTTATCTTGAGTAGAATATAAGGGGACTATGTTGAAAAACCATTTTAACTGATGCCTGTCTCTTAGAGACCTGATATTTTAACTCCTTAAACCTATTAATTAATCTGGGTCTCTGTTTTAAATTCTCCCCCCGCCCCTTGCAATAATAGTTGTTAACTTCCTTGGAATTAGTCATATGGAGCATACCTTGGGAAATGCTATTCTAATTATTTTAGTTCTTAATTTCACTCCATGAGTAAATTACTTTCTCTTAGGTCAGTGTTTGTGATCTTCTCCTAACAGCAATTATTTGAGACTTCATAAAATATCACATGCAGAACCTAACAACTTGGCCTCTTTTTTTTCATATTTGTGTCTTAGAGACAGTTCAACTTATTTCTAATACAGACCTGGGTCAAAATGATTTGTGCTTTTTAAATGAGTAGTCAAAGTCCTGAAATTTAAAAACTGATGCAACACATGCAGAAGAATTAAACTGGACCGTTTTCTTACACCATACACAAAAATAGACTCAAAATCGATGAAAGACCTCAATGTGAGACAGGAATCCATCAAAATCCCTGAGGAGAACACAGGCAGCAACCTCTTCAACCCTGGCCATAGCAAGTTCTTGCTAGACACATCTCCAAAGGCAAAGGAAACAAAGGCAAAAATGAACCATTGGGATTTCATCAAGATAAAAAGCTTTTGCACAGCAAAGGAAACAGTCAACAAAACCAAAAGACAACGAACAGAATGGGAGAAGATATTTGCAAATGATATATCAGATAAAGGGCTAGTATCCAAAATTTATAAAGAACTTATCAAACTCAATGCCTAAAGAACAAATAATCCAGTCAAGAAATGGGCATAAGACATGAACAGACCTTTCTCCAAAGAAAACATCCAAATAGCCAACAGACACATGAAGAAGCGCTCAACATCACTCAGCATCAGGGAAATACAAATCAAAACCTCAGTGAGATACCACCTCATACCACTCAGAATGGCTAAAATTAACAACAGACGAAACAAATGTTGACAAGGTTGTGGAGAAGGGGGAGCCCTCTTACACTGCTGGTGGGAATGCAAGCAGGTACAATTACTCTGGAAAGCAGTATGGTTGTTCCTCAAAAAGCTGAAAATAGAGCTACCCTATGACCCAGCAATTGCACTCCTGGGTATTTATCCCCAAAACATAAAGGTAGTAATCTGAAGGGGCATGTGCTTCCCAATGTTTCTAGAAGAAGCGTCACAATATCCAAACTATGGAAAGAACTAGACAGATGAATGGATAAAGGAGATGTGATATATATAAAAAATGGAATACTACTCAGCCATCCAAAAAATGAAATCTTGCCATTTGCAACGATGTGGATGGAGCTAGATGGTATTATTCTAAGCAAAATAAGTCATTCAGAAAAAGGCAATTATCATATGATATCACTGATACGAGGAGTTTAAGAAACCAAACAGAGGATCAAACATAGGGGAAGAGAGGAAAAAATAAACCAAGATGAAATCAGAGAGGGAGAAAAACCATAAGAGACTCTTAATCATAAGAAACAAACCGAGGGTTGCTGGAAGGGGAGGGAAATAGGAGGATGGGGTAGCTGGGTGATAAACATTAGGAGGGCACATGATGTAAGGAGCACTGGATATTGTATAAACTGATAAATCACTGAACTCTACCTCTGAAACTGATAATACATTATATGTCAATTAATTGAATTTAAATTAAAAAAATTAAAAAAACTAACAAAAAAACCCACTTCTGATATAACACAGAGAGAGACAAACCAAGAAATAGAGTTTTAGCTATGGCAAACAAACGGATGGTTACCAGAAGGGAGGTGGGTGGGGGATGGGTTAAATAGGTGATGGATATTAAGGAGTGTGCTTGTGATGAGCATGGAGTATTGTAAGTAAGTGTTGAATCACTAAATTGTGCACCTGAAACTAATATTGCACTGTATGTTAACTGTCTGGAATTTAAGTAAATATTTTTTAAAAATAAAAATTTTAAAAGATTTATTTATTTGAGAGAGAGAATGTACACATGTGTGTACATGTGCAAGGTGGGGGGGTGGCGGCGGCAGAGGGAGAGAGTCTCAAGCAGCCTTCAAGGTAAGCACAGGGCCAGACACAGGGCTTGATCTAACTGTGCTGAGATCATAATCTGAGTCGAAACCAAGAGTCAGCCACATAACCGACTGGGCCACCCAGGCTCCCCAAAACATTTAAAAAAAATTTTTAATTAAAAATTAATGAATACGGGGAGTGGGGGTGATTTAAAAAATTAATGAATAAAAACTGATCTAACAGATAGATCTTACATGGAAATGTAGACAAAGTGAACTGATGACTTACATGGTGGCTGAAGTAAAGCTCCAAACTCAAAGGTTAGATTACTTTAAATCTAATATATCTAGCAATATATTTAGTGATATGATTTCTAAAAACAGGTCATTTAAAACTATTGAAAGTTGATTACAATGCATATTGTTTACAGTAGCAGATTTACCTTTCTAATTATGTTTCATTTAAGATATTGTTAAATTTTCTAATAAGCCAATACTTCTCAACCTTTTTTTGTCTTATGACACGTGAAAAATGATCATCCCTGATGTGATAGTCTTCTAGGGTTATCTAGAATTCTCAGTACAAGCTGCGATTCTATTTCTTTATTTCCCACTCATAAAAACATACTAAAATGTAAATAAGTGAGAATGAGGTTATAAAAGGAAGTATTGCTTCCTTTTTCTGGTAAGGAGTTTGGCTGGACCTAACCAAGCTTTATTTCTCTTGGATAAAGATCTCAAGCCACGATCAGCACCAGATATATCACCGGTAAATTGGGGGCGAGATGGGAGTAATGAAGGTGCAAGAGGAGCCAAATTTCAAGGAGAGAGTGTTTCTTAGAAACTCGTCACAAAAGAAGTAATTAAACAATGCCTTTCTCAGTTTAGGTCTTTCTCCTTTTGGACCATCCTTCTTAATATTATAACTTGTACCACTGATAAACCTTGTACTAGAGGAAGGGTTATAAAATGACCACTACCACAGAATTAGCAGAATAGTGCGGGGGAGGGGGTCACCAGGAGGAAAGGGAATGTTCGCAGTTCATCCTTATTTCATTTTTACTCTTTATCTGCCCAAGTCTTGCTGTGTTCAACTAGGTTTCAGAACTTTACTGATCTTGCTGCTACCATGACCCCCAATGCTGAGATGAGAAACATTGAGTCCGTTTAATTCTGAAAGACCCAAGGATTTTTTCCCTTTTTAAAATAAGTTATAATTGACATGTAACATTATATTAGTTTCAGGTATACCACATAATGATTTGATATTTGCATATTTTGTGAAATGATCACTATAATATGTGGTTAACACCCGTTATCAGATAGTTAAAATTTATTTTTCCTGTGATAAAACCTTGTAAGTTTTGCTCTCTTAACAACTTTCAACAGTATTATTAACTAAAGTTCCCATACTGTGCATTATATTCCCTTGATCTATTTATTTTATAGCTAGAAGTTTGTACCTTTTGACTACCTTTACCGGTTTCATGTGCTCCCTCACCCTTACTTCTGGCAACCACCAATCTGTTCTCTGTATTTATGAGTCTGGGGTTTTTTGGGGGAAGGAGCAATTCCATATAAGTGGAATCATGTGGCTTTTGTCTTTCTCCATCTGCCTTACTTCACTTAGCATAATGTTCTCAAAGTCCATCCATATTGTTGCAAATGGCAAGGTTTCATTCATTCTTTTTTTATGGCTAGATAAAGATTCTTAAAAGCAACACTAATGACATTTTGGGCCAGTTAATTTTTTGTTGGGGGGCTGTCCTGTGCATTGTTGGATGTTTAGCAATATTCCTATGTTGTACCCATTAGACGTCAAAACATCCCACCTCATAGTTGTGATGAGAAATGGCTCCAGACATTGCCCGCTGGGGGAGACAAGTGTTGCTAAATTGAGACAAAGCTCTCTTACTTTTCATTCGGTTGACAGGAGGAGGAAGTGGTGATGCAACATGGGGGCTTAAGTGGGTAGGAGAAGAATCAATGAGAAAATGTATTTAAAATGATATTTTCTGGGGCGCCTGGGTGGCTCAGAGGGTTAAAGGTGTGCCTTCAGTTCAGGTCATGATCCCAGGCTCCTGGGATTGCATCAGGCTCCCTGCTCAGCAGGGAGCCCTCTTCTCCCTCTGCCTGCTGCTCCCCTTGCCTGTGCTCTCGCTCTGTCAAATAAGTAAATAAATAAAATCTTTTTAAAAAATAGTATTTTCTAAGGAAATTAGGGGAACAAAAGCAAAATACAAGAGCATAGCATTAATAAATAGCCACGATGGTTGTACAATACTGTGAATGTACATAATGCCACTGAACTGTTCACTTTAAAATAGTTAACAAGATAAACTTCAGGTTATATATATATTTACTACAATTTTCTAAAAGAGGACAGCATTAATCAAGTATATAGGTTTCTGAATCTAAGTTAATTAAACTTTAATGACAGATCAGCATTATTGGTATAGTTTATCAGGTACCTAAATTGAAGTTCTTCCTATGCTTCAGCACTGTCTAGGAAACTCTACCCAAAAGCCTCTTTCTTCGAAAGTAAATACTTTAATTTCTGTTTTGTGTCAGGCATCTGAGGCAAATCTCATAGGCAGACAGGACATTAGGCTGCTAAATAGCTCACAGTTCACCATTTGAAAGGACCATTATAATAGACGGGATCATCCTGTTTCACAGATAAAAAAGGCGAGGTCAGAATAGGTTGGAGTGACTTTCACAGGTTCATGATGCTCTTTGAAGGTCAGCCAGGACAGGACCCAGATATCTTGCTTAGAGTTCAGTGTTCGTGCTGCTAAATCACACAAAAGTCCATCCATGGAGATATACTTTTATCAGAGATTGCCAGTACCTTTTGTGAATTACAGTAATTCTTATGAAGGAAGGAAATATCTAATGGGAAGAAAATGAATGCAGATTAACAGAAGTGTGATCGTCACAATAAATAGGTCCTTGAGAAGTGACTGAGGAGCAATAGCATCTATTCTCAGGAAATTAGATACACTAGTTTTACTCAAGGAGATGGATATACATTTGCGTTCATTTGTAACCTGGAGGTGCTTCCCCCTCTTCGACTCCTGCAGACACTCCTCTTCACTCAAAATTCAGATCAAATGTGAAACCTACTCCGAGTTTCAATTTCCCTGGCACCTCCAAGAAGGAATTAAACATTTCTTTCTCTGTGTTTCCATAGCAACTCACATGGATAGGCATTTTACCTACGCTAGGGTTTCATATTGCAAACTGGATATAATTAAATACATAGGGAACATGACTTGCAGTGCCTAGACTGGCTACAGTTTTTGGGACGTGGCCATGATAGAGCATTGGGGTTACTTGTTATGTAGGAACATAAGGCTGAGTGAATGGCTGGCAGCTTAGTTGGCCTCTTGTTTGTGAACGGGGCTGGAATTTGTATGCATCATATTTCACTCTTGTGTTGTTTCGGTCATAACAATGAGTAATAAATGCAATAATAATGTGTGTAAGAAGTACTAGGTGAATGATAATATTGTGTAGAGCTAGGAAAATAAAGCCTATGACTTATGCAAAAGACAAGGGCAATAAATTTTTTTTAAAAGACATGCAGCATCATTAGACCTGCTGGATTTCGTATCATTAAAGGAAATGTTAATAAGATTTTTAAAATTATCTTCCTGGAACATGAGTGCTTGGAAAACTTCAGGCCAAAGATGATAACGGAAATGGAGGAGCTCCAGAGTGTGAAGTTAAAGGGCTATGAGAAGGGTTCAGGCTTGTTTTTGTCTGTTTTGGTCAACTCATCTGTTACTTTAAGACCACCATAAAAAAAAAAATTTAAGAATTTTAAATTTATTGGGGTGCCTGGGTGGCTCAGTGGGTTAAGCCGCTGCCTTCAGCTCAGGTCATGATCTCAGGGTCTTGGGATTGAGCCCCACATTAGGTTCTCTGCACAGCAGGGAGTCTGCTTCCCCCTCTCTCTGCCTGCCTCTATGCCTGCTTGTGATCTCTCTCTCTGTTACATGAAGAAATAAAAAATCTTAATAAAAAAAAAAGAATTTTAAATTTATTTGAGAGAGAGAGTGAGAGCACATGTGCATGAGCAGGGGAGGGGGTAGGGGGAGTGGAAGAGGAATGTTCCATGCTGAGTGTGGTGCACACCGCTGAGATCATGACCTGAGCTGAAACCAAGAGTTGATGCCCAATTGACTGAGCCCCCCAGGCACCCCTAAAAATTTACCATTTTAAAAGATCGATTGATTGATTGATTTGAGAGAGCGACAGAGATAGTGAGAGAGAGCACAAGTGGGCATGGAGGGGAGAGAGAGAAGCAGACTCCCTGCTGAGCAGGGAGCCCAGTGTGGGTCTTGATCCCAGGACCCTGGGATCATGCCCTGAGCTGAAGGGAGAGAGTTAACCAACTGAGTCACCCAGATGCCCTAACAAAAAATATTTTTATTGCTGAAATTACTGAAGAGATATCTCAATTCTCTCTATTGAGACAATCACTTCTATAATGCAATGTTTAAATAAGTTAATGTTTTGTAGGAACCCAATGAGTACAAGTAACATAATGGTATCTTTGTTGATAATTAAATTCTACCTTGTAATACTTTATGTATCTCTGATCCCCATAAGACTGTAAGCTTCTTGAAGCCAAGAATCATGGCATTTATCCTGGTTCCCATTCTACTCTTCACTTCAGAAAGGAGCCCCAAACCTAGTGCAGAAGGATTCAATACTTTTTTCCCCTTGTGGAATTGAGTAGAGATAGAAAGATTCTGATATTTTCCTTTTTTTAAAGACTTTTTTTGTTGTTGTGAAATGTAACTCAATCAGAAATATATTTAACAGAAATATAATGATACAAAAATGTATAGCTCAGAGAATTACCATGAAGCAAACACCTGTGTTTGCTACTTAGCTCAAGGAAAATAACATTACCAGAACCTTTTCACAATCACTATCTCTGTTCTCCCAAAGCTAGCCATTTTCCTAAGCACGTACTCTTAAACACTGCGGTTAGTCTTGCCTGTTTTTTTCAAACTTTCTACAAATGGAAATATACATTATGTATTCTTCCGTATTTAGCTTCTTCCACTCACCATTATGTTTGTGAGATTCATCCATAATGTTGTGTGTAGATGTAGTCTGTTCATTCTCATTGCTATATATCATTTTATTGTATGAGTGTATCACATTACATATTTATTTGTTCTGCTGTTAATGCCATACTTGGGTTGTTTCCAGTTTAAAGAGATTACAAATAATACGTCCATGAACACTTATGTACATGTGTCTTTGGTTTATTATGTGCATGCATTTCTACTGTGTACCTGAGTATTGAGTTCCTTCCTTATAGGGTGTGTATATCTTTAACATTCATAGGGAAATTCAAACCGGGGAGCGTCTGGGTAGCTCAGTCAGTTAAGCAACTGCTTTCGGCTCACGTAATGGTCCTGGGGTCTTGAGACTGAGCAAGGGCTCCCTGCTCAGTGGGGAGTTGGCTTCTCCCTCGGACCGTCCTTCTCTCCTCTGCTCATGCTTCTCTCTCAAATAAAAAAATATAATCTTCAAAAAGAAAAAAATGTCAAACTGGTTCTACCACTTCTGCCAGCAGAGTATGAGAATTTCCACTGCTTCCCATCCTTGCCAACAATTGTTATGGTCAGTCTATTTAATTTTAGCTATTCTAGTGGATGTACAGTATTATCCAATTGTGGTTTTCCTTTGCATATTCCTGACTACTAATGAGTTTGGGCAATTTTCACGTATTTGTTGGTTATTTGATAAACTCTTTGAGAAATATCCATTTAAATCTCTTGCCTATTTTTCAGTTGGGTTATTTATCTTTTTCTTATTTCTAGCAGTTCTTTAAGTACTTTAGCCAAAGTACGAGGCTTTTGTCAGTTTTATATGTTGTAAATTTATTTTCCCTTTTTTAAATTGGAGTATTGTTGACACACAATGCTACATTAGTTTCAGATGTATGACACAGTGATTCGTCAACCCTATACCTTATATTTTCTTTTTTTGTGGCTTGTCTTTTTATTGTCTAAATAACGTTTTTTGATGAATGGAAGTTCTTAATTTTAACAGTTGAATTTTTTTTTTTTTAATTTTTTTTAAACTTTTTTTTTTTTTTTTAATATTTTATTTATTTATTTGACAGAGAGAGATCACAAGTAGGCAGAGAGGCAGACAGAGAGAGAGAGGAGGAAGCAGGCTCCCTGCAGAGCAGAGAGCCCGATGCGGGACTCGATCCCAGGACCCCGAGATCATGACCTGAGCCAAAGGCAGCGGCTTAACCCACTGAGCCACCCAGGCGCCCTTAACAGTTGAATTTATTGACTATTTAACTTATGTATTCTGTTTTAGAATGCTTTCCTTATGCCAAAATCATGAAGATTTCTATTCTTCTGTAGGAACTGTAATTTTTTGCCTTTCAAATTGATTTTTGTGTATGGTATGAGTTAAGGGTTGGTTTTTCTCTTTTTATCCCAAAGATTTTTTTTAAAGACTTTATTTATTTATTGGAGAGACAGAGAGAGAGAGCACAAGCAGGGGGAGTGGGAGAGGAAGAAGCAGGCTTTTGCTGAGCAGGGAGCCTGCCACAACACTCAATCCCAGGACCCTGGGATCACGACCCCAGTGGAAGGAAGATGTTTAACTGACTGAGCCACCCAGGTGCCCCTCTCCCCAAGATTCCTATTCAAATATCCTAGGATTATTTATTGAAAAGACTGTTCTTTCTCTACTGCTCTGCAGTACACTTGTTAAGAACCAAATATCAATCAATCGTAAACTATTTCATTCTATTTGCCCTTCTTTGGACCAACACCACTGTCTTAATTCGTATAGCTTTCTACTCTGTGTTTATGCTCTGAAGAACAAGTTCTCTTTTTTAGTTTTTCAAAAGGTTCTTGGCTATTTTTGCTATTTTGCATTTCCATAGAACTTTGAGAAAGAGCCTGTCAAGTGGCACTTTCATTTTCTCTCCTAGGGCTGACTTTTAGTTAAGTTCCTCTGGGTTGATGTTTAAGTTAGAACTTTAATGGCCCTAGCACGTTGAAAGGATGTGATACAATGGAAAAAACTTGGGCTCTGGTGTCAGACTGGAGTTGGAGGGTTCCCCTGCCTCCCTGTTGGGCCATTAGAAGGGTTCATGCTTTTGTTTGGTTGGTTGGTTGGTTTTGTTTTTTGTTTTAGAGAGGGAGAGAAAGTGTGAGGCGGAGGGGGAGAGAGAGAGAGAGAGAGAAAATCCCAAGCCGATTTCCCGCTGAGTGCAGAGTCCAATGTGGGGCTTGATCTTATGACCCCAAGATCATGACCTGAGTGGAAATCAAGTGTTGGATGCTGAACTGCCTTGGCCCCCCGCCCCGTCCCTGGTGCTCCTCAGGCTTGTTTTTTTCTACCTTGATCAATTACCTATTTGCTTATTTTTAGTTCACCATAAGAAAAACATCTTTATTACTAAAGTTACTGTTAAAAATTCGGCATTGCACAGGTATGCTGGCGACATGATAGATATTCCTTAGTCTAACTTGAGACTGAGTCAACACTATCACAACAATGCTCCAAACCTTGCCCTTGGCAGCTGTAAACCTCATTATGTGTGTATCACCATAACTGTAGCTTGTGTCTCTCTTTTTAAACTTTCAACACTTGTAGTTGCCTACAAACTAATTAAAAAGTTGTTTTTATTAGGGGGCTTTTAACCATACTCCCAGAACATATATTTTAACTCCTGCACCCAAAAGCATATATGGAAGTTGTAAAGTTGTAATAATTAACCCATGAATCCCCCATTTGAAATCAAACCATGTACTCCTCCTCTATTCATCCTATCTCCTTATCAGCATCTTTGAGAATTTGGCCTCTCTAATTTATATTATTAGCTTAATATTCACTTAAAATAGTTTCAAATTCAGTATAGGCAGCTGCATCCAGCTTCAATACATGGTTATTTTGCAGCTCATTAATGCTCCGAAATCTGTGGACGTATTTATTTATAAAAATTGGCAGGCAGGCAATTTTGTCTCCAGTTCGATCTCCACCTCTCAGTATGTGGAACTGTGACTGCATATGGCCCCTTACACACATTCAGAAATGAATTCAGTCTCCCCCCTCCATTCTCTGAGTCCTTCCCCTCTCTCTCTCTCACACACACACATGCACATATTCAGACACATATAAAGAGAAGCCTCTAGAAAAAGAAAAGATAAAAACAGCTCCCATCTGATCCATCCACCATCTGCCCTCTTCTATCTGTCACTGCAAAACGGGGCAAAACGCTCACTCTTGTATTAATTTCTCTTTTTTCTTCCTTATTCTCTTACTCATGCTGGGTTGACGCCGAAGTGGGTGTGCAAAAGGCAGATCCATTATTTCCCTTTTCAGTGACTCCCAGGAGGCTGTCAGCTCCCAGGAGCCATCAAGAGATGCTCTTTTATGGTTACATGGGGAACTCTGAACACTTTGTGGGAGCTGTCTTACAGGAGAAAAGTTCAGAATCTGTCAGCCACTGCCAGTACTGTCATCCGGTCCCCAGGTGGCAAAGGCAAATGTGTTCTGCCAAATAGCCAAAGAGCTTATCAGAGAGGAAAGACTGATGGATTTGCTTATACAACATGCTCATTTGATTTAGGGCATGTTTTATTTTTGTAGTTGGCTCTTCAATCTTAGGAACACATGTCTTTACAGTTTTTATCTTTTGCTCCCCCTTCACCTCTTTATATGCGTGTGTGTGAGTGAGTGAGTGTGTGTGTGTGTGTGTTACACATCTATATAGCATAGGTCAGTTCAATAGGTAGGCATTTATTAAGGCATCCAGGCATTCAGGACACAGAGATGAGTAAGATGTGGTCCCTGCTGACAAGCAGTTTATAGTCTAATGGTATTTGTCTTTCTGAAGAGAAGATTTTTATGCATAGGAACCATATGTGTTATGTCATACCCGTGGCTAATGCTGGAATAAATTCATCAACAAAATAAATAATGATTCTGTTGTATTGTAACCCAAAATAATAATATAACCTGATAATATAACAAATACCCATGATCCACACTTATAAAAATAATTAATTGAATAAATAAATGGGGGAGAAGGGACACATATTACATAGAGTATTAAAACCTAATATATGTACCTGGGTGGCTCTGTTAGTTGAGGGCCCTATTCATGATTTTGGCTCAGGTCATGATCTCAGGGCCATGAGATAGAGCCCTGTAGACAGCATGGAGTCTGCTTGAAATTTTATGTCTCCCTCTGCCCCTTTCCCTGCTCATGCTCTCTCTCTCAAATAAATAAATAAATAAATAAATCTTTTAAAAAAGTAAAACCTAATAGGATTTTCCAGAAGGCACAGTTCAGTCATAAGAAGTAGAAGAAAACCATTTTGTGATCCACTTAAATATAATTATTATATTTTTAATTAAAATTTTCTATATTTTAAAATAATTTTAGACAGAAGAGCTGCAAATATAGTACAAATCTATATTCCAAAAGTTCCTATGTACCTTCACCTAAGTTACCCTAATATTAACATGTAGCCATGGTGTATTTTCAAAGCTAGGAAATTGACACTGGTACAATATTATTGACTAAAACACAGACTTTATTTAGCAATCACCAGTTTTCCACTAATACCCTTCTTCTGGTCTAGGCTCCTATATTGCATTTACTTGCCTCATCTCCTAAGTGTCTTCCAGTTTCTGACAGTTCCTCAGTCTTTTCTTGTCTTTCATGATCTTGACACTCCTGAATAGGGAATTTTGTAGAATGTCCCCATTTTGGACTTGTCTGATGCTTTCTCGTTCTTAGATTGAGGTTAAATAGATTTTTGAAAAGAATCTTCCAGGGGCCATGTGCCCTTCATAGCACATCCCATCAGGGTTATGTGATATTAACATGTCTGATTACTGGTAATATTAACTTTGATCATTTAGTTCACGTGATATCTGCCAGGTTTCTTCACTATAAGTTTAGTACTTTTTCCCTTTGTAATTAATAAATATTTTTAAAAATTAATAAATATTTTGTGGAAAATACTTTAGGACTACATCAACATCCTGTTTTTCCTTAAACCACCAGCCACTAATTTTGTTATGTCTAAAATGAATTTTATTTTTTTACTAAAATAAACTTTATTTTATAATTGTTGTAGAGGGGAGGCACCTGAGTGGCTCAGTGGAATAAGCCTCTGCCTTTGGCTTGGGTTATGATCTCGGGGTCCTGGAATCAAGCCCTGCATTAGGCTCCCTGCTCAGCAGGAAGACTGCTCTACCCCGCCCCCCATGCCTGCGTCTCTGCCTATTTGTGATCTCTGTCAAATAAACAAATAAATAAAATCTTTAAAAAATAGCTGTAGAGGGGGGCCGGGGTGGCTCTGTTGGTTACGCATCTGCTTTGGGTCAGGTGGTGATATCAAGGTCCTGGGATTAAGCCCCACATATGGCTCCCAGCTCAGTGGGGAGTCTGCTTCTCCCTCTGCTCCTCTCTCCCACCTCCCCACTTGTGCTCTCCTTCTCTCTCAAATAAATAAACTCTTTTTATTAAAAAAAAAATGAAAAAGTAAGTAAAAATTTTAAAAAAGAATAGTTTTAGAGCAATAGAAAGGTTGCAAAGATAGTATGTAAGGTTCCTACTTCCCCCTTGTTCATTTTCCCTTATTGTCAGTATCTTATATAAAAATTTATCACAAGTATTGAACAAATATTGCTATAGTACTGTTAACTAAACACAGTTTATTTAGCTTTCACTACTTCCCCCAATCGTTTTAATATTCAATTGATCTTACCTTTAGCAATTATTACTGTGGGGTTCTAATGATGATTTTCTCTTTTCATTTGCCCCATTTTTTCTGTTATTAATTGGAATTCTTCTGTAAGGAACAATTGTCCCTGGAGGAGGAGCAAGTTGTCAGAAGAGTAGGAAACCTAAATTTTATTGGATTCCAGGAATTTAGCTAGATAGTTATCAAACCATTCAGAACACCTACAAACTCAACAGGAGATCAAAGAGAAGAAGAGCAGCAATTCTAGGAACAGAAAAGTGACCGCTTCCTGGAAGTTTGGACATGTGGAGAAATGAATCCAAGGCTATATATGGGAAGAGACTGCAGGGGGAGGGGCTGGCTTCCGGCAAGTGGTGGTGGAGCAGCGGAGCACAAAATCGGAGCTTTAGAAGTCTGCTCTGTGGAGGGACATCGCTCCAGTGGCTAAACAGGAGTGGGAGGGTGGTGGGGATGGGGGATGGGGGTTGGGGGCGTGGGGAGATTGGGGGTGGCATCCTTGTAGGGACAGTGTGGTCTCAGGACCTTTGGCATCACAGAAAGACTGGGGGTGCCTGAATGTGGCAGAGCTCCTACGTATCAGAGCGGGGAAGCCAGCTGCAGAGTCAGAGCTAAGGAGTGTGCTCTCAGCTTAGGGTTACCTTAAACCATGATCTAAAGCACAGTCAGGCCACTACTCTTCAAGCAGGGACCCCACAAGCAGCAGATCTGGGAGACTAACCTTCCTTCTCCAGAAGGAGTGGTGCAGGAGTGAGCTGCAGGAATCTGCTGGGTTTGGGGACTCTAAATGGGACTGTGTGCCAGATTTAGAAATGCCTGGTCACAGGTTGGGTGAGCACAGAGTGTGGGCAGAGACCAGGGAGACAGGACTGATTGACTGCTTTTTTTCTGAGAGTGCACTGAGCAGCAGGGCCCTGAGCGCTCAGCTCTTATGGGCCCAGAAATTGGGAGGCCGCCATTTTTATTCCCATCCTCCAAAGCTCTATAGAAAGCATTCAGGGAACAAAACCTCCCTAGAGCAATCCCAAGCAGGTTACTTAGCCTGGCCCCTGCCAAGGGTGGTGCAAGTCTGCCTCTGGCAAAGACATTTGAGAATCACTGCAACAGGCCCCTCCCCCAGAAGACCAAGAACATCCAGCCAAGACCAAGTTAACAGATCAATGAGAACTGCAGAACTTCAGAGCTATGGATACAGCTCATAGAATTCATGGCTTTTTTCCTATGATTCTTTGGTCTTTCAAAGTTAAATTTCTTTAATTTTATTTTTTTCTTATTCTATTTTTTCTCTTTACTATTTTAACCTTTTTAACAATTGTATCTTATCAATACCTTTTAAAAAATATTTTAAATTTTCATTGTTATAGTCATATTCTATCCCTTCATTGTATATAACCTTATTTTTTGTACACATAAGTTTTTCTTTCTTTAAAATTTTGGGATACAGTTTTTTCTAACAGATCAAAATATACCCTAAATCCCTAAATCTAGCATATGGCTTTATTCTAGTCTCCAGCCTGATCACATTTTTTTCTTTTTCTTTTTTAACCAACTTCTTATCTTATCAATTCCTTTTTAAAAATCTTTTTAAAATTTTCATCTTTACAGTCATATTTTATCTCTTCATCTTGTTTACCCTTATTTTTGTATATATGTAAGTTTTTCTTTCTTTAAAATTTGGGGAAACATTTTCTTCTAGCAGACCAAAATACATCCAAAATCAAGTGTGTGGCTCTGTTCTACCCATAGTTTTGGGTCTTTTCTGAGGTTGCTGGTGTATATTTTTCTGGGGTCGTTGCTACTCTTTTAGTATTTGGTTCTCTTATTCATCTATTCTTCTCTGGATAAAATGACAAGGCAGAAACACACACCTCAAAAAAAAAAAAAAAAAAAAAAGAACAAGAGGCAGTACTGACAGCTCGGTACCTAATCAATACGGACTTTAGTAAGATGTCAGAACTAGAGCTCCAAATGATGATTATAAAGATGCTATAGGCTTGAAAAAAGCATAGAAGACACTAGAGAATCCCCTTCTGGAGAAATAATAGAACTAAAATCTAACCAAGTTGAAATAAAAAAAGGTATTAATGAGGTACAATAAAAAATGCACCCTCTTACTGCTAGCATAAATGAGGCAGAAGAGAGAATTAGTGATATAGAAGACCAAATGCTGGAGAATAAAGAAGCTGAGAACAAGAGAGATAAACAACTACTGGATCACAAGGGGAGAATTCAATAGATAAGTGATACCATAAGATGAAACAATAGTAGAATAATTGGGATCCCAGAAGAAGAAAGAGAGAGAGGGGCAGAAGGAATAATGGAGTAAATTATAATAGAGAACTTTCCTAATTTGGGGAAGGGAACAAGCAGCAAAATCTAGGATACACAGAGAACCCCCCTCAAAATTAATAAAAATAGATCGATACTTGTCATCTATTACTAAAACTTAAAGTCTCAGTGACAAAGAGAAAATCCTGAAAGCAGCTCAGGACAAGAGGTCTGTAACGTACAACAGTAGAAATACATACAATGGTAACATATGCAGGCCAGAAAGGATTGGCATGATATATTCAGAGCACTATATGAGAAAAATATGCAGCCAAGAATACTATATCCAGCTAGACTGTCAGTGAAAATAAGAGAGATAAAAAGCTTCCAGGACAAACAAAACCTAAAAGAATTTGCAAACACCAAACCAGCCCTAAAGGAAATATTGAAAAGAGTCCCCTAAGCAAAGAGAGAGAGCCTAAAATAGTAGACCAGAAAGGAACAGATACAATATACAGTAATGATCACCTTACAGGAAATACAATGGCATTAAATTCATATCTTTCAATAGTTATCCTGGATGTAAATGGGCTAGATGCCCCAATCAAAAGACACAGGGTATCAGAATGGATTAAAAAAATAAGATCCATTGATGTGCTGTCTGCAAGAAAGACACCTCCAGATTTACAATGAGGGAGTGGAAAACAATTTACCATGCTAATGGGCATCAAAAGAAAGCTGGGGTGGCAATCCTTAAATCAGATAAACTAGATTTTAAGCCAAAGATTATAATAAGAGATGAGGAAGGACATTATATCATACTTAAAGGGTCTGTTCAATAAGAAGATCTAGCAGTTTTAAATATCTATGCCTCTAACATGGGATCAGCCATTTATATAAACCAATTAATAACAACATCAAAGAAACACATGGACAATAATACAATAATAGTAGGGAACTTTAACACCCCCTCACTGAAATGGGCAGATTATCTAAGTTAAAGATCAACAAGGAAATAAAAACTTTAAATGGCACACTGGACCAGATGGACATCACAGATATATTCAGAACATTCCATCCCAAAGCAACAGCATATACATTCTTCTCTAGTGCACACATGGAACATCCTGCAAAATAGATCACATCCTGGATCACAAATAAGGTCTCAACTGGTACCAAAAGATTGGGATCATTCCCGGCATGTTTTCAGACCACAATGCTTTGAAACTAGAGCTCACCCACAAGAGGAAAGTTGGAAAGAACTCAAATATATGGAGGCTACAGAGCATCCTACTAAAGAATAAATGAATGGGTCAACCGGGAAATTAAAGAAGAATTGAAAAAAATTCATGGAAACAAATGAAAATGAAAACACAACTCTTCAAAATCTTTGGGATGCAGCAAAGGCAGTCCCGAGAGGAATATATGTAGCAATACAAGCATTTTTCAAGAAACAGGAAAGGTCTCAAGTATACAACCTAACCCTACACCTAAAGGAGCTAGAGAAAGAACAAGAAAGAAAGCCTGAACCCAGCAGCAGAAGAAAAATAATAAAGATCAGAGCAGAAATTAATGAGATAGAACCAAAAGAACAGTAGAACAGATCAACAAAACTAGGAGCTTGTTCTTTGAAAGAATTAATAAGATTGATAAATCCCTGGCCAGACTTAACAAAAAGAAAAGAGAAAGGACCCAAAATAATAAAATCATGAATGAAAGAGGAGAGATTACAACCAACACCAAAGAAATAAAAACAATTGTAAGAACATATTATGAGCAACTATGCACCAGCAAATATGACAGTCTGGAAGAAATGGATGCATTCGTAGAGACTTATAAACTATCAAAACTGAACCAGGAAGAAATAGAAAATCTGAAAAGATCCACAGCCAGTAAGGAGATTGAAGGAGTTATCAAAAATCTCCCCAAAAACAAGAGCTCTGGGCCAGACAGCTTCCCATGGGAATTCTACAAAACATTTAAAGAATTAATATCTATTCTCTTGAAACTATACCAAAAAATAGAAATGAAAGGAAAACTTCCAAACGCATTTTATGAGGTCAGCATTACCTTGATCCCAAAACCAGGTAAAGACCCCATCAAAAAGGAGAATTACAGACCAATATTGATGATGAACATGGATACAAAAATTCTCACCAAAATACTAGCAAATAGGACCCAATAGTACATTAAAAGGATTATTCACCACAACCAAGAGGGATTTATTCCTGGGCTGCAAGTTTGGTTCAACATCAGCAAATCCATCACTGTAATACAATGCATTAATAAAAGAAAGAACAAGAACTATATGATACTCTCAATAGATGCCAAAAAAGCATTTGACAAAGTACAGTATCCATTCTTGATCAAAACTCTTCACACTGTAGGGATAGAGGGCACATACCTCAATACATAAAAGCCATCTATGAAAAACCCATAGTGAATATCATTCTCAATGGGGTAAAACCTAGAGCTTTTCCCCTAAGGTCAGGAACCCAGCAGGTTGTCCATTATCACCACTATTATTCAACATAGTATTAGAAGTCCTAACCTTGACAATCAGACAACAAAAAGAAATACAAGGCATCCAAATCAGCAAAGAAGAGGTCAAACTCTCACTCTTTGCAGATGATGTGATACTTTATGTGGAAAACCCCAAAGGCTCCACTCTGAAACTGCCAGAACTCATGCAGGAATTCAGTAAGGTGTCAGGATATAAAATCAATGCACAGAAATCAGTTGCATTTCTATACACCAACAACAAGACTTCAATAAGAGAAATTAAGGAGTTGATCCCATTTATGATTGCACCCCAAACCATAAGATACCTAGGAATAAATCTAACCAAGGAGGCAAAGAATCTGTACTCAAAAAGCTATGAAGTGCTCATTAAGTGCAGAAATTGAAGAAGACACAAAGAAATGGAAATATGTTCCATGCTCATGGATTGGAAGAAAAAATATTGTTAAAATGTCTATGCTACTTAGAGCAATCTACACATTTAGTGCAATCCCTATCAAAATGCCATCAACTTTTTTCAAAGAAATGGGATAAATAATCCTAAAATTTATGTGGAACCAGAAAAGACCCTGAATAGCCAGAGGAATGTTGAAAAAACAAAGCAAAGTTGGTGACATCACAATTCCAGACTTCAAGCTCTATTACAAAGCTGTAATCATCAAGACAGTATGGTACTGGCACAAAAACAGACACAGAGATCAATGGAAGAGAATAGAAAGTCCAGAAATGGACCCTCAACTCAATGGTCAACTAAAGGAAAGAATGTCCAATGGAAAAAAGACAGTCTCTTCGACAAATGGTATTGAGAAAATTGGATAACCACATGCAGAAGAATAAAACTGGACCATTTCCTTACATCACACACAAAAATAGACTCAAAATGGATGAAAGACCTCAATGTGAGATGGCAATCCATCAAAATCCTTGGGGAGAACCCAGGCAGCAACCTCTTTGACCTCAGTTGCAGCAACTTCTTCCTAGAAACATTGCCAAAGGCAAGGGAAGCAAGGGCAATGATTAACTATTGGGACTTCATCAAGATCAAAAGCTTTTGCACAGCAAAGGAAAGAGTCAACAAAACCAAAAGACAACTGACAAAATGGGAGAAGATATTTGCAAATGACATATCAGATAAAGGGCTCGTATCCAAAGTCTATAAAGAACTTATCAAACTCAACACCCAAAGAACAAATAATCCAATCAAGAAATGGGCAGAAGACTTGAACAGACATTTTTGCAAAGAAGACATTCAAATGGCCACCAGACAAATGAAAAAGTGCTCAACATCACTCGACATCAGGGAAATCAAAACCACAATGGAGTACATCTCACACCAGTCAGAATGGCTAAAATTAACCTGTTAGGAAATGACAGGTGTTGGCGAGGATGCAGAGAAAGGGAAACCCTCCTACATTGTTGGTGGGAATGCAAACTGGTGAAGCCACTCTGGAAAACAATATGGAGGTTCCTCAAAAGATTGAAAATAGAGCTACCCTATGACCCAGCAATTGCACTACTGGGTATTTACCCTAAAGATACAAATGTAGTGATCCGAAGGGGCACGTGCCCCCAAATGTTTATAGCAGCAATGTCCATAATAGCCAAACTATGGAAAGAACCTAGATGTCCATCAACAGATGAATGGATAAAGAAAATATGGTATGTGTATGTGTGTGTGTGGGTACATATGTATGTGTATACACACACACACGATGGAATACTGTGCAGCTATTAAAAAAATGAAATCTTGGGGCACCTAGGTGGCTCAGTGGGTTAAGCCTCTGCCTTCGGCTCAGGTCATGATCTCAGCGTCCTGGGATCGAGCCCTGCATTGGGCTCTCTGCTCAGCAGAGAGCCTGTTTCCTCTCTCTCTGCCTGACTCTCTGCCTACTTGTGATCTCTCTCTCTCTCTGTCAAATAAATAAATAAAATCTTTTAAAAAAATGAAATCTTGCCATTTGCAATGACATGGATGGAACCAGAGACAATGATCATATCCTCTCTCTGATAAAAGGAATTTGAGAGACAGGGTTGGGGTCGTGAGGGGAAGGGAGAGAAAAATTAAATAAGATGGGTCCAGGGAGGGAGACAAACCATAAGAGACTCTTAATCTCAGAAAACAAACTGAGGGTTGCTGGAGTGGAGGGAGGTGGGAAGGATAGGGTGGCTGGGTGATGGACACTGGGAAGTGTATGTGCTATGGTGAGTGCTGTGAATTATGTAAGAATGATGATTCACAGACCTATACACATGAAACAAATAACACATTATATGTTGATAACATTAAAAAAAACTGTCCCTTCTCCATTTATTTACTTATTCAATCATCTATTTATATCAATGTGGACTTAAGGATATTTATTATATTTTTTGGCTTATAATATCATAGTATCATTATTTATTTTATTGATCAAATTATTCCAGATCTAGCCATTGGGAACTCTTTCAAGTTAGTTTCTGTGTCTTTTTTTTTTTTTTTTTAAGATTTCATTTATTTATTTGACAAAGAGAGAGAAATCACAAGTAGGCAGAGAGGCAGGCAGAGAGAGAGGAAACAGGCTCTCTGCTGAGCAGAGAGCCCGATGTGGGGCTTGATCCCAGGACCCTGAAATCATGACCTGAGCCAAAGGCAGAGGCTTAACCCACTGAACCACCCGGTGTCCCTTTTCTGTGTCTTTTCTATATGCTCCTTTCTCTTCTTTTCCTTTTTGGAGTGTTGGGGAACACTTCCTTACTTTCTGGCTTTGTACATGTAATTTTTAAAGTAAACCTAACAGACACTCTTATCTAGGGGACTATCTTTTAATTAAGTGCTTATTATTTTCTTCCTCAGTTGACATTTTAACTTCTTTTCTTTCCTTATTCTTATTATCCAAACATTATGATGTTCCCAAATTTCTCTGAAAGGTCAAGATGCAAGAAGGGAAAGAGGGTAAGATGGAGGTCGACAGGGCTTGCTTTCCCACTCCTCCCTTTATTTATTGTCTTTGGCAAGTTACCCAACCTCTGCAAGTCTCAGGTAACTCATCTGCAAAATGGTGATAATACTAGTAATATTTACCTTGTCAAGCTTTATGGTTTAAATGAGTTAAGTGTGATAAGATGGGAAAGTACCTTCTTCATAAAGTTTATATAAAGGTTATAGAGTTATCTCTATATCATAGCACAAGGGCACTGTCTCCAGTCCTTTTAATTATTTAGTAATGCTTGTTAAGAAAATGTTTTTATGATTACATAGAGAGGCCCATTCAAGGGAGAACAATGAACAACTGAAATTGTACTAGCCAAAAAAACTGAGCCTGGAACCAGATTAATGTATTTACTCAGATGCAATCTCATTTCTATAACACTATTCATTCAGAAAACCCTAGAATTATCCTGGTAATAGCATGACCCCTCTGTCTTTCAGACATAAAATGAAGGCTTTGTCCCTGTTAAAATATAAATTTGTCCAGATCAAGTTATTTTCCCTCTAAAGCCATGCAATATGTTTCCTAAACCAACATAAACCATCATGTGGAAGTGATTCAAGTTCTAGAGTCTGATTGTTTGCTCCAAGTGGTCACCCACCTTGTTCATCAGTCAGTGAGATTAATGGAGTTCCCTTTACATACATAGAATACATGCTCTGGGCACCACCCAGAGAGTCACGGGCTTAGGACGTGTCCTTGCACTGGCTGAAATCTACCATTGTGTTTCCGGGACCTGAAGCTCAAGAAGAAATCATTTTGGTATGACTTTCTGAAATCAAACTGGAATCTCGAGTTTAAGTAAATACAAGGTGACTATAGAGAAATGTAGGTAGGAGCCAGGAAAGTGAACTGAAAACCAAGATCAAGAGATAAGAGCTTTGGATTCTCTTTTTTATTTTTATTTATTTATTTTTTTAAAGATTTTATTTATTTGACAGATAGAGATCACAAGTAGGCAGAGAGGCAGGCAGAGAGAGAGAGAGAGGAGGAAGCAGGCTCCCTGAGCCGAAGGCAGCGGTTTAACCCACTGAGCCACCCAGGCGCCCCTGGATTCTCTTTTTTAATGGCCCGTTTTGACATGCTCCTATTTTTTTGTCGTGTTTCATTGCCTTCTTCAAACTTGAAAAAAAAAAAAAAGAATGTATTTGAGAGGGGCGCCTGGGTGGCTCAGTGGGTTAAAGCCTCTGTCTTCGGCTCAGGTCATGATCCCAGGGTCCTGGGATCAAGCCCCTCATCAGGCTCTCTGCTCAGCAGGGAGCCTGCTTCCTCCTCTCTCTCTCTCTACCTCTCTACCTACTTGTGATCTCTGTTTGTCAAATAAATAAAATCTAAAAAAAAAAAAAAGTATATTTGATAGAGAGAGAGAAAGAGTGAGCAAGAGAGCACAAGGTGAGTAAAGGGGAGAGGGTGAAGCAGAGTTCCCACTGAGTGTGGAGCCCGACACAGGGTTCGATCATGATGTGAGCTGAAGGCAGATACTTAACCTACTGAGCCACCCAGGCACCCCTGTCTTCTTCTAGCTCTGATATTTGACTTGACCCAATTCTTTATGGATACAGAATAACACTGGAGACCAAGTAAGTGTTTTAGACTGCAATGCTTGAAAGAGATATGACATAATACATCATTAATCCCTTTAAAAAATGTTTATTAGAAGCACACAGCAACCTTTCTATTACTTAACAAATCTAAAATAACCATTAATTTGCTATGAAAAATTTTGCATAAAGTAAACTCAAAATTTGGAGTAATACAGTGATGCTACTGAAAATGTCCTGTTTCTGATTCTAGTCGGACGCTAGCTAGGTCCTTTTCCCCTCCTCCATTAAGTCTTAACAATGACATTCAGACAACTGATTTTGAAAGGATCTGCAACATTATCTAGAAAGCATAGAATGCACATCAGGAACCTGATCCACTGTCGTGGCCAGAGACTCTCCTTTCTCTCTTAACTCCCGTCTCTGGCCTCATATTTCTTGCCCCCAGATTCTATTATTTTCAGCACGAACACTTAAGGAGTTGAACTTCAACTTCTCAGTCTGAAGATGGTAGCCACACAACAGTCATAAACAGAAAACTGTATTTCACTCTTTTCTTGATTTTTTTGATTATGGAACCATAACCAGCCTGCACTATGGCATTTCAGCACTAAGTGGAGCCAGTCACCCAACTGCCTTTAAACTTGCAAATCGGCAAAGAGCACAGCCCGCTAACCCAAAAACCTGACTTTGTCTATGAATTTACAAATGACAGAGCTGAAATTTCATAGCGAATCATCTATTTAATGCATTTGAATGCTCAAGCCTCCAGATAGATTACCAGGTGAACAATTCTTTTGGCTCATCTCCCATGGATTAAAGAAAATGGATCAAATAAACTCAAACCAACTAAATTATACATAATGATTGTCAATCCCACTTTGTTCCAAACTTCTACAGTCAGGGACCTAGATCTTAGTGATTCAAAGTCTGATCTGCAGAATGAGAATGGGTCCATTTGGGGATGAGAACTGGCTAACAGGATGATTGGTAATAATGTCTGAGCGATGCTTTTGTAAGTAACTCTGTATTTGTATAGGGACAGGTTTGCTGAGGGTAGAATATCGGGTCATGGGAGTCAGTTACGGAGTGTAGGAGACCAATGGAGAGGTAATGAAAAGAGTCATAAAACCAGTCTGGTCTAGAAACGCCACACAGACAGAGCAAGCCATCAAATTTTTGAAAGAACCTAAGATCCTAAGAGGTGAACCCTTAAATTTATTTCACTGCTTTCTGCCTTAGTTTCCTTATCTGTGAAAAGAAATGAGAATGCTTACTTTCACTTTATTTTCAGAGACAAGATAAAGGGGGTTACAAGGTTCTAAAAAAAAAAATCTCTATTTTCAATATCTAGGACTAAGACTATTTTCAATTTCTAAAAAACGTTATCTTATGGGTGAGGAACTTGGTGTGATATACCACTGGAAAGTCAAGTGCCTGTCTGAAGCCTGGTACTGGCCCCTGTCTTATGGGATGACTAGTGTGATATACCACTGGAAAGTCAAGTGCCTGTCTGAAGCCTGATACTGGCCCCTGTCTTATGGGATGACTGATGGACTGAAAGGACAAATACGGTACTACTTGATGCTTTCTTTCTTTCTTTCTTTCTTTTTTTTTTAAGATTTTATTTATTTATTCGACAGAGAGAGAGACAGGGAGAGAAGAATACAAGCAGAGGGAGTGGGAGAGGGAGAAGCAGGCTTCCCGCTGAGCAGGGAGCCCCATGAGGGGCTTGATCCCAGGACCCTGGGATCATGGCCTGAGCCGAAGGCAGATGTTTAATAGCTGAGCCACCCAGGTGCCCCTGCTTGATGCTTTCTAATCTTACTTTCCTTTATTCACTCCTTTGTGCAATAGGCATTTATAGGTGCCTATTATGTGTCAGGCATCGTGTTTGGCATGGGGAAGCCAGTAATGAAAACTTCACTGTCTTTCTGCAAGAGTGCATTGTCTATGGAGACCAAGAAAATACCAAGTTATAGTAGAATGCAGTAGCTGCTATATAGAGTGGGGACAGGGTTCTGTGGGGACATAGAACAGAGGCTCTCACTCAGACTGGGGTCAGAGAAGACCTCAAAAAGACTGTGGCATTTGGGATGAACCTTGAAGATAAGTGGAAAAGCTCAGAGGCCTGAAACAGTCTACTTGTAGCAATATCTAATAACAAGCTGCAACTGGAAACAATATATAAAGAAGGGCTCAGGTGAACAGTACAAAACAGACTTGCCCTGAAAGGGATCACAGGAACTCAGAGTGAGGTCTTGCTTGTCCATTTACTTATGCATTATTTCCAATTGACTTATTAAGAAAGGGACTTCTCTGGGCCTTCTTTTCCAACTTAATGGTTGTAAGGAGTGGAGTAACTTTTTGTGGCCACTACTCCAAGGGCAGGTAAGAGAACTGACCTTGCTGATACTGTGAGCTCATCCTTTCTCCCTTCTACCTGTCAATCTCCCCACATCTGTAGTCCATATTCATGGCCCCTGTCCTATTCTCTTACTAACTCCTTGAACTTTGACTTCTATCTCTAAATGCTTCCTATAAGATAAATCAGCCTTCTTCTTTTTGTTTTTCACTTTTATTTAGTTCATAATCTTCTCAGCAACATTTATTCTGCTGACTATACTTTCTGATGGATGCCTTTCTCTAGCATCTTTTGATGGTCCATCCCTCCTTTGCTTTGTTAATATTTCTTCCCCTTTTTTCTGGTCTCCAATTGTGTGTGCCCCTAAAGCTGTGCTCTTGACTTGGCTTTATACTCATTTTCTTCCCCATTTTTGGTGCCCTCCCATTTCTTTATACCATCTAAATTCTAAAACTTAACTTTTAACCTGTGCTTATTTCAGAAGACATGCTAATATGGAAGTTAAAAGTATGGATTCTGGTGTCAGAATGTCTGAGTTCAAATCCTGGCTCTGCCACTTACTGGCAGTGTCACCTAAGTTCCTTATCCTTAAAGTGAAAATAATAAAACTTACTTCATTGGATTATTAGAAGATTAATATGCACAAAATATAGTAATACCTACAGAAGAATGCCTGTTACATAGTAACTAATATATAAGTCTTAACTCATTATGTTAAGATCAAAATTTAAAATCTGCTTTTAGTACATCTCCATTTACGTATCACTTGAATGCAGTCCTTACTTTCCATTCCTACAGCTTTTCCTTCCGTGTAGAGAAGTGATTAAGAGAATGGCGTTTTGGGCGCCTGGGTGGCTCAGTGAGTTAAAGCCTCTGCCTTCGGCTTGGGTCATGATATCAGGGTCCTGGCATCAAGCCCCGCATCGGGCTCTCTGCTCAGCAGGAGCCTGCTTCCCTTCCTCTTTCTGCCTGCCTCTCTGCCTACCTGTGATCTCTCTCTGTGTCAGATAAATAAATAAAACCTTAAAAAAAAAAAAAAGAGTATGGCCTTTTGGGATGTGTGGGTGGCTTAGTTGGTTAAGCGGCCAACTCTTGATTTCAGCTCAGGTCATGAGTTCAGGGTTGTGAGATTGAGACTTGTGTTGGGCTCTGCACAGAGTCTGCCTGTCCCTTTCCCTGTCCCTATCCCCATGTTCTCTCTCTCAAATAAATTTAAAAAAAAAGAGTATGGCCTTGAGTCAAACCTGGGTTAATATTTCAGTTCAGTTCTTACCAACCACACAAACTTGCATTTCATACTTCAACTCTCCAAGACCTCATCTTCTCATCTGTATCTACGTCATAGAATTGGTGTGACAATTAAATTAGGTAATACATGTGAGTGGGAAGATACACATATAGGATAAAACAAATAGTTATTCCATTGTTGTTACTGTCTCATCTCTTATATTCTGCATAAATGCTATATTTTTAACAAAGCCTCTTCAGACTGCTCCAACCACAATGCTACCTCTTTCTTCTGAACTTCTGTAGCATTTGTTACCTGTACCCCCTACTTGACGGATAGCATATATCACTATGTATTGCCATTTGCCATTTTGCTAATATTTCTTCTCTCCCAGGTTTGAGCCTAAGCTTTTTGAAGGTAGGGATCTTGTCTTACACGTTCTTGTAGCTTTAGCATCTAGCCCAGTATTTGGCAAGTGAATGGTGATAAACAACCCTATTCTTCTCAAATTTCAAGTGTCCAAATTGGAGTGATTATCTTTCTCCACAAAATTTACTCCCCTTCTCAATTCCTTTGACTCTGTCTCTGTTAAGACACTACCTTTATTTCTAATGTAGTGCAGAAATCTTCGAAACTTCTCATGGATTTCTTATGTACAAAATCTTACTGAGTTCTATGCTTTCTGCATGTTTCTGGCTCAATACCTATTACATGGCTCAGTAAACGCTGAATGATGAATGACTCAAAATATAAATTTATATAAATATAGGTATATACATATGTACATAGGTATATATGTATAATATATATATATATATATATATATATATATATATATATATAACTTACTAGATTTTTTATTTTAAATGTTTCAGATTTATCTCTTTTCATTATACCTAATGGCACTACCCTAGCATAGATCCTCAAGGACTCAAGTCTAGAATGCTGAAATAGCTTTTCGACTGGCTCCCTAATTTTCTTCTTTCATTTCAATCTATCTTGTATATGACTGCTAGATCAATATTATTAAAACACTATTTCTAATCACAAATATTACCTCATTTAATCCTCACACAAACCTTTGAGGATGTTTTCTCTACAGCTTATGGAAGCAGCTAATCCTCTGAGGTTAGTTTTCAGGGTTTTCCACAGCTTAGTGTCACTTTACTTACCTCGCATTTTCACCCATCAATATCCCTCACAAACTCCATGCTGGTACCACTAGCCTTACACATTCTCCTTCATATCTACTTCTGGTGTCACATCAAACCCTGATTTAATCATGGTATTAATCATGAAATACTTTCGTCTTCCTTTTTTCACTTCAAAATTTACCCATTAAAAAGAGAAAGAAAGAAAAGAGAGAGGCGCCTGGGTGGCTTGGTCATTAAGCATCTGCTTTTGGCTCAGGTCATGATCCCGGGACCTGGGATCAAGCCCTGCATGGGGGTCCCAGCTCAGTGAAGAATAAGCTTCTTCCTCTGCCTCTGCCCCTTCTCACTGCTCATTTGTTCTCTCTCTCTCTCTCAAATAAATACATGAAATCTTAAAAAAAAAAAAAAAAAGGAAAAGAAAACAGACACCTTTCATGATGCTTTCTTGGACTATCATAATCTTCATTTATTTAATTCTTCAGTGCGCCTGGGTGGCTCAGTGGGTTAAAGCCTCTGCCTTCGGCTCAGGTCATGGTCCCAGGGTCCTAGGGTCGAGCCCCGCATTGGGCTCTCTGCTTGGTGGGGAGCCTGCTACCGCCTCTCTCCCTGTCTGCCTCTCTGCCTACTTGTGATCTTTGTCTGTCAAATAAATAAATAAAATTTTTCTAAAAAATTGTAATTCTTCTTCATATAACTCCTGTAAAGTCATTAAACTCCAATATAAAATCTTTATTATTCTACCTGCCATGTAAATATTTGCTCCAACTTTTTACTGTCTAATCATTCTGTGTGGGTTAGTAAGTATAGTCTTCCTAGTTGTATCATAAGAGTTATTATTCTTTGTATGGTCTTCAGTGTCTACATGAGCTGAGTACAAAGTAGAAACTTAAAAATACTTAAATCGATCAATTTTGTGAAGTTAATCTGATAAAGTTAGCGTTTGGGGAAGCATCTTTCTCAAATTGTGAACCAAGATAAGATCTTTTTTTTTTTTTAAAGATTTTATTTATTTATCTGACACAGAGAGAGAGAGAGAAATCACAAGTAGGCAGAGCAACAAGCAGAGAGAGAGGGGGAAGAAGGCTCGCCGCTGAGCAGAGAGCCAGACACAGGACTTGATCCCAGGACCCTGAGACCATGACCTGAGGAAGACAGAGGCTGAACTCACTGAGCCAACCAGGTGCCCTCCAAGATAAGACCTATATTGTTTCCAAATAATTTGATTCGGTGCCAAATTATGTTATCTGTTTTATATTGACTAGTAGGTAAAATGTTAATCATATCACTTACCTTAGTAAAAACAAAGTTTGCCATTGATGAAAGGTCTCTCCAGATTTATCTTTTTAAATCTGAATGGGATGCCTAAAAATGTCACATAAAAAGGAATAACAAAAATTGCCGAAATCAAACACCATTTGAAGTTTCTGTTTTTGATGCTAGCTCAACAAGGAAACTCAAGGATGTTCATTTTAATCCTTCCAACACTAATACCATGGAGAGAGCTTATGGCTGCTCTCTCTCATAATGAGTCCAGGTTCTGGACATGCCAAGACTTTAGAATTTAGAGAAATCTGTTAGGTCCAACTGCAGGGCTGGTTGGTGGTTGTTGCTGGATATCAAGAAGGGGATTGTGCAGGGGGCCCCTGGGTGGCTCAGTGGGTTAAAGCTTCTGCCTGCAGCTCAGGTCATGATCTCAGGGTCCTGGGACTGAGCCCCGAATCCGGGCTCTCTGCTCAGCAGGGAGCCTGCTTCCCCCGTCTCTTTTCCTACCTCTCTGCCTACTTGTGATCTCTCTGTGTGTCAAATAAATAAACAAAAATCTTAAAGAAAAAAAAAAAGGAGATTGTGCCACGAGAAGAAATAGGAGGTTCTGTGGTGACATAGTGCTACAGGATTTTATTCAATGCTGCCTTAGAGAAATAGTTGCATGTTTGTGCTAGGGGTGGAAGGAGTTCTAGATACCTTGCTCTTCCAACTCTTCATGAGTATGTGGAAAGTTCCCTGGACTAGGGTTCCTCTGTGTCAATAATCCATATCCCACCTTTATGGTCTTTGCTGAATATATTTCCTTTCAATGGATTATTTTTATTTACATACATTTACCTAAAAAGAAAAATATCTTTATATCACTCCCCAAAATTAAAAAAAAAAAAAACCAACCAGTTTTTGTTGTCATAAGTAGAAGGTAACCATAAAAATATAACAAAAACAAAGCCTTGTAATCAAATTCCAGCCAGATACTTTTGGACCCTGAGTCTAAAGGTTTGACTCACTCTTTCTTATAAGGGACCATTAGTAGAGGTTAGAGAGGTATTCCGACATAGCAACATTAAAATGAGGCTTTTGGGGTCACCTGGGTGGCTCAGTTGGTTAAGCATCTGCCTTCTGCTCAGGTCATGATCCTGGAGTCCTGGGCTGGAGCCCTGTGTTAAGCTCCCTGCTCAGTGGGGAGTCTGCTCCTCCATCTCCCTTGGCCCCCTCCTTGTTTGTGTGCACTCTCTCTCTCAAAAAATAAATAAAATATTTAAAAAAATAAATAAAATAGGGGCACCTGGGTGGCTCGGTGGGTTGAGCCTCTGTCTTCTGCTCAGGTCCTGATCTCAGGGTCCTGGGATTGAGCCCCACATCAGGATCTCTGCTCAGCAGGGAGCCTGCTTCCCTCCCCCCCTCTCTCTGTCTGCCGCCTCTCTGCCTACTCATGATCTCTCTCTGTCAAATAAAGAAATAAAATCTTTTTTAAAACATTAAATAAATAAATAAAATAAAATTAGACTTTCTTCTCATTAAAATCAGTGTTATTAAAAGCCAATTGATTGTATTAATTACTCTCCTCAACTTTCTTTTTCTTTTTCCCACTGTTAGATGTTCCCCTAAGAGATAGGTTTCTGGTTCTGATTTATAGTGAATATACCCTTCTATGAGCTGCTTCTTTCACTTACCATTTTGTTCTTGAGATTTATCAATGTTAAATTTGTTTTAGCTGTGGTTCATTTATTTTTTACTGCCTCACAGTATTTAAGTATATAATATATCATGGTTAATCTATTCTTTTGGTGATAGTTTTGGTTTCTCAATTTTTGCTATGATAAACACAGCTATTTAGAACATCTTTTACTAAGGAGTGGAATTGCTAAGTCATAGAGGGTATATAAGTTATTCCCTATGCCTATTTCCCCCATTATGCCTTTTTTTTTAAAAAATATTTTATTTATTTATTTGACAGAGAGAGACACAGGGAAAGAGGGAACAGAAGCGGGGGGAGTGGCTTCCCACTGAACAGAGATCCCGATGCGGGGTTTGATTCCAGAATTCCGGGATCATGACCTGAGCCGAATGAAGATGCTTAGTGATTGGGACACCCAGGCGCTCACCCTTATGCCTTTTTTTAGTGCAAATTACATTACTACCATGTAAGGATGACTGTCTCCTGGCTGCACATCGTTGCTCACCCCTGATAATGTCAGAGTTTTAAAATACTTATCAAATATTGGATAGGAAAAGACCACCTCCTTGTTGCTTCCCTTTGCCTTTACATGGCTACTAATAAAGTGCAAGTTTTTTCATAGAGAGAGAGAAAGATTTGAAAGAAAACAATTTTTTCATTGCTTTTAGTTAGTTAATGGTATCCTTGCATAACACTTTAAATTGTTTCCCGGGTACGCCACCTTGGAACTAGGAGAAAACTTAAATTGAATCACTTTATCTTTCTTTTTTATTTTTTATCTATTATTATTATTATTATTTTAAAAGATTTAATTTATTTATTTGACAGAAAGAGACACATCGAGAGAGAGAACAAAAAACAGTGGGAGTTGGAGAGGGAGAAGCCAGCTTCCCGCTGAGCAGGGAGCCCAATGGGGGGCTCAATCCCAGGACCCTGGGATCATGACCCAAGCTGAAGGAGATGCTTAACAACTGAGCTACCCAGGTGCCCCTCTTTTTATTTTTTTATATAAGCTCTTTGTCTAATGTGGGGCTTGAACTCAGAACACAAAAGCAAGAGTCAGGTGCTCTGCTCTACTGACTGAGCCAACCAGATGCCCTAAATTGAGTCACTTAAAGAAAACAAAACAAAACTGAAGAAGAATCCCTAAAAGGAGGTATCCTTATGCCATCCAAGACCGTTGAACACTTGAGTTTTCAAATCTGTAAAGCATAATTCCATTAGTTTTCATTTTCATTCTAAGCTCTCTCACTACAAAAGCTCAGGGCTAATAAAAGGAGACCTTTCAATATACCTACATCACCTCCTCTGAAAACTCAGATAAAATTCATGGAGGTCATTTGCTTACTTAGTCGTTAACAAATACAATAGACATTAAGCTATATACCCTAAACCTTGGCTTGAAAGTCCACAGCAAGCTAAAGGGAAATAAGTCAGCAGAATTACGGGGAGAAACATTTTGAGTTTTTAGGAGAGCAATCGGGTAACCTCAGAAAGAGAACAAAAGTGTATTGGGAAATCTGGGTAGATCCAGTGAAGTTTTCTATTATTTTTAAAAGGAGTTTTCATTTATTTGAAAGAGAGAGCGAGAGAGAGCATGAGCAGGGGGAGGGGTGGAAGCAGATGCCCCTGCTGAGCAGGGAACCCAACAAGGGCCTCCATCCCAGGACCCTGGGATCATGACCTGAGGTGAAGGCAGTCGCTTAACTGACTGAGTGACCCAGGTGCCCCCTAAAAGGAGTTTTCAAAGTAGGATGATTAACTGTCCTAGTTTTCCTTAGACTGAGGGATTTCTAGGATAGAATTTTTAAAATTAGGAAAATCTCCTCCAACTGAAAGGAATTGGTCACCCTATTTTAAATGCTTCCTTCCTGCATCCTTAATAATCAGCACAAAATAAGTAGAAGTTGTCCTCCTGTGGGTTTAAGAAGGCATATGAGAGTATGTGTACAGAGCATCTAATAGACATTGTCATTCTGAGTTCAGAAATCACTTTGGGTATATTATGAAGTATCAGGGTTTTTCCTTTAAAAATGTGATTCAATTTTACTAAACAATTACCTGGAATTGAATGAAAGTGACAGTGTCTTTTTGCAATACCACTTCCCTCTGTTTGCTATTAATCGCCTAAGTATAAGATGCCACTCACATAGTAATCTTTCCAGGGATTCGGGGGCATTATTTGAATAAGGTTGAAGATACTAAGTAACCAAAGGCATCTGAATAAGAACACCCTCCTACATGGCAGTTCAGCCTGCCAGCGTTTTTTCACAAATCAGCTGCTTGTCTCTTGAACTCCTACTTCATGATTTGTACAATTAATGTATACGAGACAATGTAATTTATATAATGTGATTTTCATACAAGAAAATGTAATTATATTTCCTTAATGTAATTACATTCAATAATCAGTCACTGAAATGCCTTCTCTGTACATGGCACTTTGCTAATTTAATTCTAAGTTCCTCTTATAAATCATATGTAAAACTGAATTATACATTTTTTAATAAAAATCAAGATTTGGAATTTTCCCAAATGTGCACCTTGAAGATATCAATTTTCTATAGGGAAACCATTATCATGAAATGTTTAATTGTACATTTTCCAAAAAGCTCTCATTTAAAGTTCTGAAAGAATTTTCTTGGTGGAAAAAACAATACAGTATTCATACTCCATAATTCACTATCTATTTTCATCATGTCTTCTTAATGGCATTCTTCTCATTCAGTTATTTCATTATTTTAAAAATAATTATCTAGGGATGCCTGAGTGGCTCAGTTGGTTAAGTGTCTGACTCTCGATTTCAGCTCAGGTCATGATTCCAGGGTCATGAGATCAAGTCCTGTGTCAGGCTCCACCCTGGGCATGGGGGTTGTTTAAGATTCTCTCTCTCGGGCGCCTGGGTGGCTCAGTGGGTTAAGCCGCTGTCTTCGGCTCAGGTCATGATCTCAGGGTCCTGGGAGTCCTGGGATGGAGTCCCGCATCAGGCTCTCTGCTCAGCAGGGAGCCTGTTTCCTCCTCTCTCTCTCTGCCTGCCTCTCTGCCTACTTGTGATCTCTCTCTGTCAAATAAATAAATAAAATCTTTAAAAAAAAAAAAAAAAAGATTCTCTCTCTCTCTCTCCCACCTCTTCCCCCCTGAAAGAAATAATAGTTGTCTTTGGGGCAGGTACTGTACTAGGAATCAGGGAAACAGGAAAAAGACAAAGTCCCTGCCTATGCGGAGCTTGCATTCTTGTGCCTTTAAGACACCCTTTCACATGCCTCAGGAAAAACAGATCCAGTTTCATAGTTCTGGAGATTTGATGGATCTCAACCAATCAGGATAATCACAACCCTTTATCATGTAATTAGCTTAAGAAGAGACATGTGAACCAGCAAACTGACAAGTCATAGGAAAGCTCTGTTGGAAGCTTCTAGAAAAGGAAGTTCATTGATCTGGCTGGGTGTTAAGAGGTAGAAGGTAGTCAATAGCTACTGACACCCATCTTAATTAAGATCACTGAGGAAGATGGTAGGGTAGCTTCAGAATGAGGCTTATGTTAGGAGAGCAAAGCAGACAGATGGAAAAAAACCCTGAGTTTAAAAAAATTTTTTTAATTTTTATATATTTTTTTAATTAAAATGTGTTATTAGCCCCAGAGCTATAGGTCTGTGAATCGTCAGGTTTACACTTCACAGTTCTCACCATAGCATATACCTTCCCCAATGTCCATAACCCAACCAACCTCTCCCTACTACCCTTCCCCCGGCAACCCTCAGTTTGTTTTGTGAGATTAAGAGTCTCTTATGGTTTGTTTCCTCCTGATCCCATCTTGTTTCATTTATTCCTTTCCTATCCCCCAATCCCCCCACATTGCCTCTCAACTTCCTCATATCAGGGATATCATATGGTAACTGTCTTTCTCCAGTTGACTTATTTTGCTCAGCATAATACCCTCTAGTTCCATCCACGTCGTTGCAAATGGCAAGATTTCATTTCTTTTGATGACTGTGTAGTATTCCATTGTATATATATACCACCTCTTTTTTATCCATTCATCTGTTGATGGACATCTAGGGTCTTTCCATAGTTTGGCTATTGTGGACATTGCTGCTATAAACATTCGGGTGCACGTGCCCCTTCGGATCACTACATTTGTATCTAGGGTAAATACCCAGCAGTGCGATTGCTGGGTCGTAGGGTAGCTCTATTTTCAACTTTTTGAGGAACCTCCATGCTGTTTTCCAGAGTGGTTGCACCAGCTTGCATTCTCACCAACAATGTAGGAGGGTTCCCCTTTCTCTGCATCCTCGCCAGCATCTGTCATTTCCTGACTTGTTAATTTTAGCCATTCTGACTGGTGTGAGGTGATATCTCATTGTGGTTTTGATTTGTATTTCCCTGATGCTGAGTGATGTGGAGCACTTTTTCATGAGTCTGTTGGCCATCTGGATGTCTTCTTTGCAGGAAAGTCTGTTCATGTCCTCTGCCCATTTCTTGATTGGATTATTTGTTCTTTGGGTGTTGAGTTTGATAAGTTCTTTATAGGTTTTGGATACTAGCCATTTATCTGATATGTCATTTGCAAATATCTTC